>NW_012135858.1:3821406-3822681 GCF_000956105.1 Propithecus coquereli
ACCAGAAACCCAAGAGAAAATCTTTTCATGTCTTTCCCTCACTCAAAAGAAGAAACATCATTTCCTTTGACCGAGGGACTAAAAGATGAGGTGAAAAAGAGTCAGATGAGTATTTCTACCGAAAACTCTGTCCAACACCATAGTTGATAGTAGTACATAGTCTCGGAGCCTCCAATACTCAGTCCCATCTGTTAAAATGGCACCGTGCCTAACTGCCAGATGGTGTACTGGCTTCACAGGGACAGAGGAGCCAAAGAGATGGCTTTAGAAGACATTTTTAATACCACCCCCTTGGGCCTCCTGCCTTGGTAACAACTCACCCATGTTGGCGACCCTGTCACATCTCACACTGCTTTCATAATTTCTAGAAATAAGCGATTCCAAACACTTACTGAGCCACTTCCTTTAGCTGCCTACTGGTTTCTGATCTTTCAAAAGTTGAGAAAGAACACCAAAGTGGGAGAAAGAAAGCTTGAGAGTGTCCAACACTTGAAAGTGCCAACACCCATAGCTTGTGCCTTAGGGCCATTAGGATTACATGATGTGTCGAATTATGTAAGGGTGGAATGTGTAGACACAGGTTGTGCAACTTAACCATTCTCAATGACGAGAGCAGCTCTGTTATGTGGAAGAACCAGTTTATAAGGTCCACTCATCCTAAAGGAAAAAAGTAGCTCTAGTTATTTTTTAAAAAGCAAATTTTTTCTCACTTAGTGAAAAGAAGAGAATTCCAAGATGCATCTATTAATAGCTTAAATATTTCTCAAAACTGTTGCGCTAGATAAACAAGAATGAGCATAGACTTTATCAAAAGATAAGTTAGAAAAATATAGAATGAAGACACATCACCAATTTATTAACTCATTAATTGTGCAGAATGACAAAGCTGGTTCAAAGAACATTTAAGGAACTAGTTACATGGACATTTAAAACATGAAATTAGTTGTCTAGGTAAGAGCCAAAGTTTGCTCAGGTCCATCAGGACAAGAAGATCACAATTTTGGGGGTGACATTTTCTATGGGAAAAGATATCTTCAGGTTATCATGTAGGTTTAGAGCTTCTGGGTTCTAATCATGCAGTAAATAACAAAGTCACACATAGTTACATTCTCCAAGGAATTAAATAATCCCAGGATGGGCCTATTAACAAAATCCTCCAGAGCATCATTGAAAGAATATATGCTCTTTTGTCTTATTGGTCTTATCTCCAAGTTGTGAGTAATTTTTCTTAACTACTGTGACTAAACCAGAATAGAATCTTTTTTTTTCTTTTTG
>NW_012135858.1:3822731-3824680 GCF_000956105.1 Propithecus coquereli
TGGAATTTTTCTTTTAAGTTATTTCTTGGGTTGCTTGTTTTTTGTTCTATCATGAACTACGAAGATTCTTTCACATGTAATGGGGTAGGCAGATACAAGAGTTTTTCTAGGATTTCTAGAGTAACAGTTGAAGAATATGCTCAGAGTTCTCACTAAAGAACACAGAAAATAATAATAGCATTTATAAATACGACTAAACAAGTTCTTATATTTGGTGTATAGAAATAAGGACGAGATGAGAGGAATGTAACAATCCTGTAACAGGATATGCAGCACTGTTCAAGCAAATCTCTCATTTGACTTTTCTGCATTCATCAGCTACACGCTGTGTACAACTAAGAGTGACTCTGGCATTGCTAGAGAGAGAGTGTGTATATATATTAATGAGTGTGAGCATCTCCTTCTTTACTGGTATATCAGATTCTTCTCTTCTTGAAGAAGATCCTACTGTGTTTTCTTGTAATTTCAATATCTAGAATCATTTATAATAGTAATAAAACCTAATTTCAGATTTGACTTACATTAGCAAGAATGTGAGCAAAAATCTTCTTTCCCACTAGCAAAAGTATATTTTTGGTAAATTTTAAAAATGGAACCATAGGGAGCTATTCTGTCAAGGCCATTAAAAGTTGAAGCTTGTGGCTATTTCTGTCATGGAAGAGTAATAACCACTATAAACTTATCCCACTTGAGAAATGAGTAATTTTTTATTTCATTACATTCCCAACAAAATCTCTGATCCATCAATACTTACATATTTTTGGTTCATATAATTTCTGTAATTGGAACAAAAGATCCAAATATATGTTTTATTGATAGAATTATTTTTTACCATGATAAGTTTTGATACTGTAATATTCTAGCATCAATTGTATTTTTGAACAGGATGCTCTCTGAAATAAATCATAAATGCATATAAGATGGCCCCAAACAAAATAATGAGGCAAACCCATGACAGCTGGCCCTCTGAGTATTATCAAAATACCAGACTTCTGCTATGAAATGTCCAAGGACAATGTAAGTCCCATCTAGTACAAAAAATGATGAATTGCTACAAATATACATTATCGGTAATACTTCTTTATAAAAAGATATTTGAATATGTATGTATTATGATTTTTTTAGAAGTACAAATATGACAAGAACAATTGCCATTGATAATACTTTAGGGAAAACTCTAGTGGAACAACATTTTATCTGCCTTTCTGTATAGAGAAAGGTAATTTATAACAAGTAAATATGCCTGCCATTTTATGGTCATTTTGTAGTGATTCTTATATTTAGGAGCTGTGTATGAGATCTGATTCTTGACTTCAAAGATTTTAAAGTGATGTGTGAAAATTAGTCATGTACACACAAAACACATATTAAAATATAACAAATAATGAACTAAGAAAGCAAAGATAGCTCTCTGATTTGATTTTCTGAAAAACCTAAAATGTAGAAAATGAACTCAGACTTGAAATATTCGGAATCCTTAGCATTGTAGATTTCCCACCCTCATAGTACATTTATGTTTCAAAACCTCAGGGGAAAAGATAGAATAATTTAGCAGAGTAAACTTACTATCCCATTCTCCAGAGCGCTCCCTAACCAATATACGAATTACTTGTTGCCACAGAGAATTCTTCCTTCCCTATGATCAGGATTGTCCTTCATCATAGGACAGGATTTGGAAGACTTAAAGGACATCTTTAGGGAGATAGAAGACTAGGGCTTCACCCAGAGAAGCAGGAAGGCCATCAGAACCCACTGGGTTCTCTTCTTTAAACATGTCCAGTCTAAAGAAGCAGGGTAGTGTGGTGGAATAACAACTAGATTAGGAGTCAAAAGGCAAACTGGCTGTTCCTAAATTTTACTCACTATTGGCTCTATTAGTTGCCTTATCCATTAAATTGGAATTAAAATATTTACCCAGGACAGTAGTTGTGAATGTTAAGGAAAGATTT
>NW_012135858.1:3832815-3834248 GCF_000956105.1 Propithecus coquereli
AATTATCTTAGCTCAACTCAGCAATTTAAAGTAGTAGGAGCAGATATTAGGAAGGATAAGAGTCCTCTTGAGAGGGTGTATCTCAGGCGATGTCTTTGCAGTAACTCTAAGCATCTTTCTGCTAGCTAGAATGAAGAGGTTTCTCATTTGGGCTAAGAGGATTCAGGGGAATCTGAGGTTTCAAGGATCTCAGGTTGTCCATCTAAATGTCTCCATCTCAGGACCAAGAGTCTTGTTCTTTTTCTTTCAGGGGGTGGCCTGCCTTTTACATAAGTGGCCTTTGAGATCCTGAAGTGGTTCTTCTTTGCAGCTCCTCCATACTTATAATTAAATCACTGGTATGTATGGTTTATGGCACAACCCGCCCCCTAGCAATAGGAGATGAGGGTTTTCCTTGCCATAGGAGGCCTCTGGTTTTAAGGTATACCTTGAGTTGGAAGTTCACTACCCTGAGCTTGTTATTTTAATTTTTCAAGTCTTCCAAACTACATAACAAAAGTAATGAACTTTTATAATTACTAGGGGCTCTATTCCATTCAAGTACCACAGCTCCAAGGTAAGCCCATGCTTCCCCTTCCATTAGGGTCTCTGCAGTCTAGCCCGGGTGAGACTCTTGGTCACTGTACGGCTACTGTGGACTTGAAGTTATGTCTGACTCACTTATCATCAGTAATTGGTTCTTATATCCAGTTCCAAAACACTACCCAGATAGCTTTCTAGGGTTGTTCTTGGTACCTCTATTTTAACCTAATTTCCCTGAAAACAGAGCCTGATACAAAAGATTGTTTGAAAATATTTTAGTTGGGAAGTGATCACAGAGTGCAAGAGTGATAGATAGGGAGAGTAGAAAAGGAAAGGAGAGGGAGCTGAACATATTGGACACCACTGCAAGTGGGTAGTTCTAATGCTGATTGAACCCCTTGGGGAGTATAATTAAATGAGTCTCTGAACTGCCCTTCATAGAGGAGAAGGGGCAATGCATTTACCCTTTGGATTCCATCTTCCATTGGTCAAGGATGGCCCTTGGGCATTAACATTCCATTGCACGTGCCTGAGTGTTAGGTGAGTTCCCAAAGGTATCCCTCATCACTGTGCTGGAGAAGCCCTGGGGCAGAAAGAACTAGGCAGGTACATTGTGTAGGCCCAAAAGAGGTTTTGTCAGGTTACACCTGTGCAAGGTTGGTCCAAGCAGGTGCAGAACTAGGGTAGCAATGGCTAGAGCAAAAGGCAGGGTTGAGAGGATTTGAAGCAGAACACACAAACCCCATTTTGGCAGGGAAAAATATTCAGCCTTGAGTTAATAGAGTTACAAATTTTTAAATATTAAAAGGCAGATAATATGCATATATGTTTATATTCAAATATATGTCATATTCCAAGGGTACCTTTTATCTGTGGGAAGGAATATTACAGATATAAAGTGTTCTTTCCCA
>NW_012135858.1:3843118-3846025 GCF_000956105.1 Propithecus coquereli
CCATTCTCACTGGAGATAAGTGATATCTCATTGTGGTTTTGATTTGCATTTCCCTGATGATTAGAGATGTTGAGCATTTTTTCATATGTTTGTTGGCCATTAGTCTATCTTCCAACTTTATACATTATTTTTTCTTGATAAACATATTAGTATACGTCTATTAATGTTATATGTCAATTTGACTGGGCTAAGGGATGCCTAAAGAGCTGGTAAAACATTATTTTTGGATGTTTCGGTGGGAGGGTATTTTCAGAAGAGTTTAGCATTTGAATCCATAGACTGAGTAAAGAAGATCTGCCTTCTCCTGTGTGGGGGCAAGCATCACCCAATGCATGTAAGTCTTGGGAAAAAACAAAACAAAAAGGCTCCAGAAGAATGAATTCTGCTCTCTCTGTGTGAGTTGGGACATTCATCTTCTCCTGCCCTTGAACATTGGTGCTCTTGGTTCTCAGGCCTTCAGACACAGACTAGGACTTACACTATTGGCTGCCCTGGTTCTTGGGCCTTCAGGCTTGGACCAGAACTACAACATCAGCTTTCCTGGACCCCCATCTTGCAGAAGGAAGACCATGCGACTTCTCAGCCTCCATAATCACATGAGCCAATCCCTCATAACAAATCTCCTTTTATACATTTCTATATATCCTATCGGTTCTGTTTCTCTAAAGAGTCCTGACTAATATACACATTCTTCTAATTCTTGTTTGTTGTATTTTTACAAGAATTGTATTCTCTTCTCCTGCCATAATCCCTAGTTATTTTTCAGTTGAATTTTTAGATAAATTCTGTGCTCACCAACTGTGGAGGAAACAGTAATGGCACCAAATATTTCATTTATATGCCTTTATTTCCCAGTCTTTTTGCAGGACCCTATCTACTGTTTCTGGCCAAGGACTATGAGCAAAGTAACATGTGCCAGTCCTGGGCTAAGGCAATGAAAGACTGTATACAATTCTTCAGTCTCTCTTCTCATGCCACAGTAATTAAGGAGGCTGTGTGTTCATAGATAAGCTATGAGCTGATGCAGCTTCTGGTACCCGAGGTCATGCTGACTTACAGAGACGTATTTTGTGGGAGAAAAATAGATTTTGTTTTGCTAAGCCCTTGACATTTAAATATTGCTTATTACTGCAGCACAAGCTAGTTTATCTTGATTAATACAACATCAGTCTTGAAAACACAGCTTCTTTGCTTCTTAATTTTAATATATCTCTTGATAGGATGGATGTTATCATCATTTTTTTTTTCAAGAGAATTTCA
The DNA here is from genome assembly GCF_000956105.1 of Propithecus coquereli. Lineage (NCBI taxonomy): Eukaryota > Metazoa > Chordata > Mammalia > Primates > Indriidae > Propithecus > Propithecus coquereli. The sequence continues at coordinate 3,844,379 of NW_012135858.1, forward strand.
CAGTTATCTAATTTCCTGACTTTGGCCATGCTTGGGAATGTCTTTCTTTCACCTTTATAAATTTAGTTAAGTAAAAAGTTACTGGGTCATGCTTTCTCTCATATTTTTTTTAGACATTGATATCTGTCTTCTGGTAGAGAGTGTGACTGCACAAGTCTTAAGAAAACCTACATTTCTTCCTTGTGTGCTGTGGTTTGAATGTTTGCCCCCTTCAAAACCCATATTGGAATGTAATTGCCACTGTAACAGTATTAAGAGATGAAACCTTTCAGAGGTGCTTAGACCATGGGGGCTGCGCTGTCATCAATGGAGTAAAACCATTATTGTGGAAGTGAGTCTGTTATCACACGAGTTGATTTCCTCTCTCCCTCCCCGCTCCTTGCTTTTCTGCCATGTGATGCCTTCTGCCGCAGCAAGAAGGCTCTTGCCAGATGCTGGTTCCTTGATCTTGGACTTCTCAGCCTCTAGAACTGTGAGAAAATAAATTTCTGTTTATTATAAATGATCCAGTTTCAAGTCTTCCAGTATAGCAGCATTAAACAGACTAAGACAGAAATTGATATCAAAGGAGTGGAATGTTGCTATAATAAATATCTAAAAATGTGGCAATGGCTTTGGAACTCAGTAATGGGGAGTGGGTAGAAGAATCCAGAGGAGCAGGCTAGAAAAAGGCTAGATTGTCCAGAATGGAGCATTAAGGGTGATTCTGGTGAGGGCTCAGAAGAAAAGGAGAGCTGTAGGGAAAGTCTGAAACTTCTTAGAGATTACTTAAGTGGTTGTGATCAGAATGTTGATTAAAGTATGTCAGTAAAGGCAATTCCAATGAGGTCTCAGATGAAAATGAGCAACATAGTTTTGAAAACTCTAGTGGGCCATCCTGGTTATAAAGTGGCAAAGAACTTGGTGGAATTGTGCCTGTGCCCTTAGGGCTTTATGGAAGGAAGAACTTAAGAGCAATGAACTAGCATAACTGGCAGAAGAAATTTCTAAGCAGCAAATCATTTAAGATGCTACGTGGCTTCTCTTATTAATAACTGCACATAATAAAATGAAAGAAGAGAGAAACCATTCAAAGATGAAATTTATAATTAAAAGAGCAGTAGAACACAGAGATTCAGAAAATCCCTAGCCTAGCCATGTAAAGAATAAAAACACATGTTTAGGAGAGAAAATTTAGAGCGTGGCCAAGGGACCATTTAATAAAGAATTTAGTATAGACAGAAGAAAGCCAGGTTCTAATCCTAAAGACAAGGGGGAAAAGACCCCAAAAGCATTTCAGATAACTTCAAAGCTGCCCCGCCAGTCACAGGCATGGAATTCTAGGGCCTTGAGGGCAGGAAGGTTTCCAGAAAGGAGCTCACGGTGCCTGTGGGACCTCAGCATTCATTGCCCTGCCACACCCCAAGTCTCTACCCCTTGTGTTCTGGCTCAGTATTTCTCGGCCTCACCAGCTGTGGCTTAAGCAGGCCCAGGTGCGGCTTGCTCCTAAAGATACAAGCTGTAAATCTTGGTGGCGTCCATATAGTACTCATTCTGCAGGCAAACAGCCTGTGTAAGTTGCGGAGGCATGGCTGCCTCCACCTAGAGTTTAAAAGATGCTACAGAGACCTGCCTCAGGAGTGGAAGCACTGCAGAGAGACCCCACTA
>NW_012135858.1:3846075-3848733 GCF_000956105.1 Propithecus coquereli
TTTTATTTTGTATGTTTCCATTGTATCCTTCCATTTCTTTTCTAAGTTCTACCAGTTCATTTTTCATATTTTTCTGTCTTTTATAATCTCTTTCCAGACCTTTCCATCTGACCTTTAAGTTTTCTTTTAAAAAGCAATTATGTTTTTTATAATTTGGTTGAGAGTAGTGAAAACTGTCTCTTTGAACTCTTCCTTTTCTTTGGAAAACTCCTATATTCTTATAATGTTTGTTTGCATTGCATCTACCCAACTGACCTGAAGATGCTTGAGCAAGAATTAAATGATTATTGTTTTAAGTCTCTAAGTTTAGGGGTGGTTTGTTAATGCAGCAATAGCCCATTGATACAGATATTACTAGAATGGAACATCCATAGGCCAGGCACAATGAATCGAAATACATTTATACCCAGGTGAAAGCACAAAGTAAAAGAGAAAATTTGAGAAGCAAGGGGATGGAATAAGGAAGAGAAGGAGGGGGAGGGGGAGAGAAAGTATGCTATAATGATGATAAAATTAGGTGACTCCACATTTCTCCTCTCAAAGACTAAATGCAGAAAAAAATTCAAAATTAAAAAAAACATATGCTACAAATCCATTACATTTAAAAATATTGAGAAATTGAGGTGTTGAAAGCATAACTATATGCTAAGCTTTTCATAGTTTTCACCTTCATTTAATAGGGAAATATTTATTTAAAGATTCATAATTAATTAAAAGTATAATATATAGTTTTGCGGAGGCATGGCTGCCTCCACCTAGAGTTTAAAAGATGCTACAGAGACCTGCCTCAGGAGTGGAAGCACTGCAGAGAGACCCCACTATGGCAATGCCTAATGGACCTGTAGGAGTGGGGCCACCCCTGAAACCACGGAACTGTAGGAGCACCATTGTGCAATGCCAGCCTAGGAGAGCTATAGGTAAGAGACTCCAACCTGTGAGAGCTGCTACATGCACTGAGCCTAGCAAAGCCACAGTGGTAGAGCTGCCTGAGGCCTTAGGGGCACAATTCCCATCCCAGTGTGCCCAGAAGGCAGGACATGGAGTCAAAGGAAATTATTCTCAAGATTTAGGATTTAGGGTTATTCACCCTTTTGGGTTTAGAACTTACTTGGGACCAGTTACCCCTTTCTTCTTTCCTGTTTCTCCTTTCTGGAATGGGAATGTCTATCCTATGCTTGCCCTACCATTGTATTTTGGAAGGAGACAGCTTGCTTTGAATTTGAAGGCTCATAGCTGGAGGGAAATTTGCCTTAGGATGAATAGTGCCTTGATTCTCAGTCACATCTGATTTAGATAAGACTCTGGACTTGGGACTTCTGAGTTGATTCTGGAATGAGTTAAGACTTTTGGAGCTATTGGGATGGAATGAATGTATTTTATGGGAAAAGGACATGAATTTTGGGAAGCCAAGGGTGAAATGCTATTGCCTGATTGTTTGCTCCCTCCAAAACTCATGTGGAAATGTAATTGCTAATGTAACAGTATTGGGAGATGGGACCTTTAAGAGGTGATTAGTCCATGAAGGCTTGCCTTCCTGGATGGGACTAGTAAAAGGACTAGAGTTCAGCCCCCTTTGATCGCTTTATCCTTCCACTTTCTGCCATGTAATGTTGCAGGAAGAAGGTCCGGTCAGATACTGACACCTTGATCTGGACTTCACAGCCTCCAGAACTGTGAGAAAATAAATTTCTGTTTAATATAAATTATCCAATCTCAAGTTGTCTTAGTTCATTTGTGTTGCTATAAAGGAATTCCTGAGGCTGCATAATTTATAAGGAAAAGACGTTTATTTGGTTCATGGTTCTGCAGGTTGTATGTTATTGAAACCACAAGAGGATTTCAGTCTACGTTCAGTTGCTAATTGTACAAAGATCCGATTATTGAGACAACAAGGATTTCCAAGAAAGGAATTTTTAATACAACAGAGCTTCCTCAAATCCATCTCTCCAACTAATGAAGATCATGGGTTTTTAAGGAAAGGTCACATGTCTTAGGGCAGGTCAAGGAGGATGATGAGTCCTGGTGTCCGGAAATCTGTTCTGGGGCCTTCAAAATCTGAAGTCCTTTGTCTTGCAGAAAATCCACCATTTCTGGGAAACAATTCAAAAGGTCAAGTAGGTACTTGAGAGAATTATAAAAAACATATAGGGATCCTTGAAATTTGTTCATGGATCTGGTTACATGTACAAAAAGAGTGGTGCCAGCATCTGCTTCTGGTGAAGGCTTCAAACTGTTTCCATTCATGGCAGAAGGTGAAGGGGAACCAGCAAGAGAGGTGGCATGGCAAGAAAATGAGAGAGAGAGAAGGGAGGTGCTAGGCTTTTTTTTTTTAAACAATCAGCTCTCGTAGGAACTAATAGAGTAAGAACGTACACATTACTGCAAGGATGGCACCCAGCCATTTGTGAGGGTTCCACCCCAATGATCAAAACATCTCCAAAACTGGGGGTCAGATTTCAACATGAAATTGGAGTGATCAAACAAACTGAACTATAGCACAAGCATTCTGTTATAGTAGCAAGAAACAGGCTAAGAGAGTGTGCATTATGTCCCCCCCCTGCCCCCCGACCCCCGCTTGGATTCTTACACAACATATAAAAAAAAATTAAGCTCAGTAATTTCTGTCCTGTGACTTGTTTTTAGAAGGCAGGCTTGGCC
>NW_012135858.1:3849886-3861846 GCF_000956105.1 Propithecus coquereli
TAGTAAAAGTAAAATTAAGCATATTACATGTTAGTAAATGTAGAGGATTTAAACTCCTCCATAAAAGCGAAAGATTATCTAATTTCTTTAAAAGATATTTAATCCATATGTGAGATATATCTTAAAAATGAAATAGAAATAAAACACAAAGGCAAATGGGAAACAATTCATTAGACAAATATTACTATAAATATAATCACAATATTAAATTTAAAGTTTAATATTATACATAGATAATATCTAAAAATACCCCATAATGTCATAAAAATTTAAGCAAAACATATCAGAGCACCTAAATATATGAAGGAAAAACTAGAACTATAAGAGAAATTGATAGCAGTATAATTTTATATAAATTGTAATGTCATTTTTTGCCTGGGAAAACTATCATGAGGGTTTACATTCTTCTGAAAGAAAAGCAATCTGAGAGAAGGTACTTAGAAATTATCCAGAGAAAGAATGGGAGTTTTCTGAGGGTTAAAAACTAATTGTTGATGGAGTTTATGGGCAAATTACTCTTATGCATATGTTGCTAAATGGCATTGATAGAATAGATTCTAGATTACTAGGGATGGTTTAGTAAAGAATGACTGTGATGGCTGTTGTCTTGCCTCACCCAACTGACAGTGGAGGTGCTAGAGCACAGAGAGGGAGGCAGAAGCATCTCAAAATCCTATTCAGTGAATACCCAGGGAACCAAGAAGAAACCTTGAGAAGACAGAAAGAGTAAGACCCTATGGGCTGGGGTGGTGCTGTAGGTGGGGGACAGTGGGCTGGATGCCAGCAGGGGGTGGGCAAGAAGAGAGTATCCTAGTTGTATTCATTTCTTTACCCAGGCTAGGCCTGTGCTACTGCTTCAAAATCCAGAGTTCTAGATTATTTCCCACCTGTTTTGTGCTGAACAGGAAAGCAATAATAGCAGCAGCAGAGAGTGGCAGGGAATATCAAGAGAGTGCCGTAACTGTGCTTAAGTTGGGATCCACGCGTAAGGAGTCCTGGTTGCCTGGCTGGCCTCTCAACAGCCACACTCCTTGGCTGTTACAAGTAGCTGCCCTGACAAGAACAGAGCCCAAGTACTGGGAAGAGTTTTGGTGACCAGGACAGGTTGATGGGCAGGGAACTGGAGCATGCACATGGATGAGGAACAGGGAATGGTTGAACTAACTCAGATTGCAATATGACAGGTCTCGAGGTACACACCCCAGATGCACATCCAGAATTTTTTTTAGAGAACAAAGGAGGACCTAGACTTTTGTTCTTTTTTCTCTGCTTCCCCAAAGCAATATTACCACTCAACACACTAGCGAAGTCAGAGCACAACAGTGGGGAAGAAAGCCACACTACAAATGAACAACTTATACTGGGAAACCAGCTAATGGAATGCACAGAACAGATATTCAAAACAGTATGTTATTCTCAGACATAGGAGGGGATATTGGAAACATGATGTAATAACAAGCAGTTTTGGAGATGATCCGATTAGAGATATTAAGATAAACTATACTGTTCTTGAAATAGAGAACTCAAAGAACGGTTTGAATAGAAGAATATAAAATATTGAAAAATGAGTTATTAAGCCATAAGATTGAGTTCAAGAACTTTGACAATGCATCAGGGATGAAATGATGGAAAGAATGAGGGAGATGTTAAAAACAAACACACACAGCTATCATATACATATGTTTATATATTATATATCTTTTATGTACCTTTACAAAACAATTATATATGTTTAAAAACAAACATATGCATTATTTAATAAGAGTCTTAGAAGAAGGAGGAGGAAAGAGTTGAAAAAATAATGAACCAGAATTTTCTAGAATTAAAGAAAGATGTTTCAAACCTCTGGCTAGACAAATGCATAGAGTACCAAACAGAATAAATAAGAAACAAATCATATAAAATAAAAAATTTAAAACTTCAACTAACCACATTATAGTGTGATTTGAAAACATAAAACTAAGAGATATTCTGGGAAGTTTCTGGAGAGAAAAAGGGAATACCCTAAAAATGAACATGAACAGATGACTGTTCAACATGAACAATGATTTTCAATAGCAACACTTTATACATAAAGATAATGGAGTAATGTCTCCCTGATAAATCCATTAGGAATTTTTAAAATAACTTTTTTATTTTATTTTATTTTATTTCATTAGTACTCTAGCTAGCTTGTCATTTCCTCCACTTGTAGACTATTGCTATAGCCTACTGATTCTCTCTGCACCCATTATGTCATGATCCATTAATAAATTCCCCACATAGTAGTTTAAATGATATTCTCAACCCTCAAATCTGAGCTTTTTACTCTCTAATTAAAACACATCACTCTTGGGAAAATGATTAGAATCCTAACATGGCTGAGGGCCCCCTGATCTAGTCAAACATCTCTGAACATTGGATGGACTTGGGAATACACAGGGAGCTCTGTGCTGCTACCTGGATCCTGCCCAGGAAGTTGTGACTCCCAAAGCACCCTGGTTCAGAAGCCCTGGTCTTGTGCTATGGCCTCTCCAAGCCCCACCCCTTCTCTGTTTCCCTTCACATGCAGTGCTTCTGTGCCTTGAACCTGTCATGCTCCTTCCTGCCCAGGGCTTTGCACAGGTTTCTCCTCCATCCTGGAACACTCCCCACACCCTTTCACCTTCAGTTAGCTCACTCCTCACTTTCTCAAGGACACCCAGTCCCACCTTCCTAAGTCTCTCCTACATGTCAACTTAGAACAACAGATACATCTTCTTAATAGCACTTATAATATTGGGTAGAGCTTAATTATTTATATGATTCTTTCATAAAACTCTTTCTTCTCCCCTATACTGTGAGCCTCATGGGATTAAGGAAATGTTTTTTTCTTACTCACTATTTCATAGTTTTCAACTAATGCAGTATTGCCTAACATTCTGTCATTGTTGAATGACAGAATGATTGACACGTACAGACCTAAAACCACCATACATCTTAAAGTCACATATGCCTTGGTTGCAAGTTATATATACATTTATGACATTATTTCATATATATATGACTGTAAAAGTGTGGCAAAGCTAGTGGATATATGAACTAATGAATATGAGGCTATATTCTGACTAGAACAAATATCATTTCAATGCTATTGAAGAATCATATAATTATTTTTCCATGTTTCCTAAAAAAATAACATATAAACTCTCCTTTTCCATTTCTAGAGAGAAGTCATGATTGCAAACCTAGTGATCTGTGAACTCAAAAGCTAGAAACCTATTACAAAAAAATGTTTTCATTTTATTGAGACCCTTTCTTAGCTTTTTCCTACTGTGATTTTCCTAAAATTGCTTTGATATGAAATGTCATTTCAAGATCATTTATAAAACAGAGTAAAAAATGCTAATTCCTTTGTAAAAGAAGAATTAAGTGAACAGTCTGTTCATGAAGTGCCTTCAAGGATGATAAATAAGAAATAACGCAAGTTATCAAAATGAATCATTAACTTCTCCAAATCCAAGGAATTAAAATTAAACAAAAAATTCACAATTCAATCACCATCTCACTTTGAAAAATAACAGTAACTGACAGCCTGTTTAAATGGCGTCTGTCTTAGATTCCAAGTGTCGTTAATGACAGGGAAAGCACAAGGGTCATGAGTAGAGGATCAACTTGAGTGACCAAGAGAAGAATGGTATTTAATGGAGCACATATTATCCAAGAAAACTGAGGAGAGTGAAGCTACAGTGTTGTGTTGCACCCATACCCTGAAATACCACTGAATCTTCCAGGTATGGAACACGTCCTTCACAGAAAACGTTCATCATGCATGAAACCAGAGATCTGCTTGTAAAGGCAGAACATCTGTGCTGTAAAGAGCTAAAAATCATGGAGCCAAGGAATCCATAGTAATTTATATATGCATTTACCCACATACAAAATTGTGGTGTTCTTGATTTTTAGTTTGATTATGTTTAATGAAAATGAATTGTATATATTCATTACCACACAGCCTGCTTTTCGCTTAACAACATATTTTTCCAATTACAAACGCACACACGTAATTTTAACACAAATGGGACCCTGTAAGAACATTTTCATGAGGTTTTGTCTTTTCTTTTTTGCCTCTCTCCCTTTCCCTCCCTCCTCCTGTCCTTCCAGGGCTGCCATGCTTGGTTGTGCAAATTCCTAACTGCAAACATCAGATCATGTTGAGATCTGTGCATTAGTTATCTCTTGCTGCATAACAATATTAGGACAAACTTGGCAGCCTAGAACAATAGAAATTAATTATCTCAGAGCTCCTGTGGGTCAGGAGTCTGGGAATGGCTTAGCTGGATCCTGGTTAGGGTCTCACAAGCCTGCAATCAAAAGTGTCACCCAGGACTGCCTTATCTTCTTGAGCTTGACTGGGGAATAAGCCACTTCCCTGCTTGTGTGGCTGTTGGCAGCATTCAGTTGCCCGCGATTGTAGGACGGAGAGCTTTCACGTGGAGTCCGTCCTTAGCTCCTAGGGGTCACCTGCAGTTCCTTGCCATGTGGGTCCCCCACCATAGCTGCTTCTTTCCTCCTCATAGTCAGCAAGGGGAAGAGAGATTGCAGGAAGGTGGGTGCTACGATCTCAAGTAACATAATCACATACATCTCATCGTCTTTGCTGTGTTCTACTGGTCAGAAGCAAATCACAGGCTCCACCCACACATGAGGAGAAGGAATAACAAACACTATGAGGCAGGGATGATGCGGGCCACTTACAAATCTGTCCACCACAGTCTATCTGAATAAAGGCCCTAGAATTACACAGTGCATAACTGCGTGGCCATGTGAGCTGTCCTGCCCATCAGGACCAGCGTCCCCTCACCTCCCTCACTGATGGGAAGGACCTCGAGTGCGTCTCTCCCCACTTTTTCCATGCTTAATATAATGGAGTACACATGTGTACTAGAAATTTTTTGTTATTGCTTATTTTACAAAATAGAGATTGTATGAGTCAGTGTTTTCTCTATCTTGTTTTTTCTCTCTTAGCAATATTTCATGGAAATAGCTGCAAGTGAACTGGTACAGCTTCACTATATTTTTCTAACGGTTGTGCAATATCCTAATGTGGGTATACAATAATTTATTTACTCCATCCATGGTTGAAAAATATTAATTTTGCTTTAATTTTTTCCCTCAAGTGAATGCACATATATATATTCATTGCATATTTATTGTGTATATACATTCATATATGCATAAGAATATATATTCTTAGGGGTAGTGCCTCTATTCCTAATAGAGTCTCAGGCATTGGATTGTTAAAGATATATGTATTGTAGTTTGATAGATGGAGCCAGATTCCTTCCAAGTTGGCTTAAACAATTCACATTTTCTCAAACAATACATGGAACCACCTCCTTTCAACATCCTCTATAACAAAAGATGTTTAAGCCCTTTTAAAAATTATTACCAGTTCAATGGATATAAAACTATATTTCATTTTTACTTCAATTTGTTTTGTCTAGGCTATTCTGAATTGAAGTATGTTGTATATATATTGTTATTCCATTTATTTAAGAAATACATATTGGATGTCTAATATATTCCCATGTACTGCTCTACAACGGGGAATGCAGCAGTGAGTGTAGCAGTCAACAATCCATCCCTGTTCCTGAGGAATAAACATTCCGTTGCTTACATTCTAGCTGTTCCAAAAAGGTACATTTATATTTATTGGCCATTTGCACTTTTGTGAATTACTTTTTCATACTATGTGCCCACTTTTTATTAGCTTGAACATCTTTTTTCAATTATTCTTTAAACATTATTTATTTACATAAACCTTAATGTGCCATCTATGTTGAAAATTTTTTGCTACACATCTATTGTCTATTGTCTTCATTTATGAGAATACATTCCTTATAAAATTTTTAGATTTCAATGTAGTTAGAACACCCACAGGTATTTTATAGCTTCTGGATTTTCTAGCCCGGTTAGCAAGATATCCCCAAATACCTTTCAAAAAGAAAATAAACATGTACAACCTTACTCTTCTGACACATTATGTAAATACACATACACGCATATGCACACACTCACATATACTGGGATATACTTCTGTATTGCCCATTGTATTCCTCATAAATATCAGTCTAATGTACACCAACATCATATTGTTTGTTACTATAATTTTATATTTTGATAACTTAACAAGTGAATCTACCTACTACCACTTTTTGTAATTTCTTAGGTAAGGCAGTTATCTTTCCATTTGAACTTTAACAATTTTTTATTCAGTTAAAAACACTATTGAGGTTGGGCACGGTGGCTCATGCCTGCAATCCTAGCACTATGGGAGGCCGAGGTGGGAGGATCGCTTGAGCTCAGGAGTCCGAGACCAGCCTGAGCAAGAGCGAGACCCCCATCTCTACTAAAAATAAAAAATTAGCCATGCATTGTGGAGTGCACCTATAGTCCCAGCTACTTGGGAGGCTGAGGCAGGAGATGGCTTGAGCCCAGGAGCTTGAGGTTGCTGTGAGCTAGGCTGATGTCACGGCACTCTAGCCCAGGTGACAGAGTGAGACTCCATCTCAACAACAACACAAACTATTGAAATTCTAATAGAAATTTCATTAAAATTAAATACTTATTTGATATTTACATTGTTATGATATTTTAGCTTCTCTTCCAAAAATTAGGTATGTATTTCCATTTTTTTCTGCCTTGTTTTATATAGTTCAGTAAGATTTAATAGTTTTTTTAGGTAGGTCTTATGCTTTTCTTACCCATTTTTTTTTCCCTATGTATTTAAAGCATGTTGCTTGTTAAATGGAATATTTTTTCCTGTTGCCAGTTTAGGGGTTTACGGTTATTTGACAGCCTAGAACCCTGAAATTTTTCAGTTTTTCAACTAGGATCCTTTTTTGTTACAGTATTCCTCTATTATCTATTTAATTCTTTTCTCCACCATCAGCTTCCTGGTGGCATGAGTCTCTGCGGCCTGGAGCAGAGAAAACATCATCTGAGCAACAAGGATTTGGGATCCTTTCTACAATGTTTCTTAAAAGTGATTTTATTTTGCCTGAAAGCTCCCTTTGACAAAGTTATGATGTGATAGCTTCAAGAAAATACTACTAAATAGAAAAACATCTCTAGAGTGTATGTAATGTGATATTGAAATTAAGACTTAAAAGCAAATTTTATTCTGCTTGTAATAAGACTTATAAACTTTACAATTTAAAAAATGTGAAATAACATAGTTCAATTTTACTTGTGAATAGAGAAGCATAATTGTGAAAATAAACGAAGAGATGGTCAGTCTGTAAGCCTTCATGTACTTTGAATTGTAACAGCTAAGACACTGTGGACATGGGGAAATATTACAAAATGTTGCAGTTGCAGTTGAGCTTATCCTTTCAGCCATCTATAACTGATTAGATGATATCTGTCTTTGCTTTCACAATATGTTTTTCAATCACTGAATTATATACTTGGGGGGGGGCATTTTCTCCCAATATTAGTCATAATTCCTGATTAAATTGGGAGAGACCTAATAGTCATGTATTGGTAGAGTAGCTTGTTTTTCTTCTATACATGTTTCATGTTGTGTCCTTTTTATGTCTTAGCAATTTTTAAAATACATACAAGTTCCTTTAAAAACAAAATGTTTTTGTAGATGTGAAATGAGTACACAGATTCAATCTTCCCCTTATTTTTTCTATATCAAGGAGATTCCGACCTACCGAAAAGGTCAAATGGACACAGGAGCCAATCTGAAAGAGTCCCCAAAGGCCAAAATTGGAATAATTTTTGTAAAAAAGTTAAAATAATAATATTATATTATCAACCAAAGAATAAAATAAATCTCTATGAATCTATACTTATATATGTGATTGAATAAATTGACAAACAAATAAATGAGAGATAAAGAGCAAATCTTCCTTATAAAAGATTTCTAATGAATAAATATAGAAGGAATAAGACAAATAGAAAATTATCCTTAGAATACCACGGTGATAATTTCTGAAAATAAATTTCACCAATGCATACTAAAATCAGTGGGTAAAAATTTAAGGAAGAACAAGATATTTGCATACTCAAAGTATCTCCCAAAATATTTATTATTAGTTACAAAGGGAAATATAGCAACTTTATAATGGAGAAAACTGGCAGTCATCATTTTAACCAGGTAATCAAGGTCAACATCGCCAGGAAGAAGATATATTGGCAGCATGTACCTTCCTGATGTGATGAACTGGGGAGGCCACATGATTTTGGGTATTTTTCCTTAAAATGCATAACCTCAATCTAATTATGAGAAAACATCACAAAAACAACATTGAGAGATATTCTGCAAAATATGTGGCCAGTACTCTTTAAAATGTCAAGATCATGAAAGACAAGGAAAGACCAGTACTATTGCAAATTGGAGGAGACTGAGGGGACATGACAAGTAAATGCTGTCTGGGATCCTGGAACAAAAATAAAACAGACATTAGTGGACAAACTTGTGAAATCCAAATAAAATCTGTAGTTTAGTTAATAGTATTGTACCAGAGTTAATTTCTTAGCTTTATAATTATACTATGGTCATGTAAGATGATTGCATTCAAGAAAGCCAGATAAAGGGTACACAGGATATCTCTACTATTTTTACAACTCTTCTGTTATTCTAATATTATCATAGAATTGAAAGTTAGCAAAACAGGTGTTCACGAACTCATATCAAAAGGTTTTCACAGAGTCCAGAAGGGGATTCAGTAATCTGTGTCTTTTAAAAGCTCCCATTCAAATGCGATTCCATAAATACCCTAATTATCAAAAGCAATTAATGGCATGTAAATCCACTAAAAGCTCCATGAGTTTTTTTTCCTATCTTATTGACTGTTACGTCCCAAACACCTAGAAGAGTGCTTTTTGCTTAATAAATGTGTGTCAAATACATGAGTAAACAAAATTATGAATGAAATCCAAGACAGTGGCATGGAATGGCAGGTTCTGAGTCCAGGGAGCCTGGCCGTGCCCAAGCAGCCATGCCAGGTGGATTATCTGATGAGTAGGCCACAAATAACTACAGGGAAGACCACAGGTTAAAGGGAGCTGAGAGGGCAGAGGTACATGATGCCAGCACCAAGCTGCTTTGATACTCCTTTCACACTGAAAAGAGGTGACAGGCAGTAGCCTGGCCTAGCAGCTGGCAGAAATGATAACGACCCACAGCTGGTTGGCAGGGTGGTAGATGAGGAAATTTGCTTGGCAAAGTACTTTTCAGACAAAGTCTTGGGTAATTGTCGCACATGGCTGGGCTCTTACAATAAAGTAGAAGTGATGTTGGGTTTCGCTAATGTAAATTTTAGAGTCCACCAGAGGCTGTGTATTTATTCCAGTGAGTTTATCAAAATTTCCTACCCTGAAACATGCCATCAATATCAACTGCCAATTTGGAGAAAAGGTCACTCTGTTGTTTTATAACATACTTCAAATGAAGAACTGTGGCAGTCATGTCACACTCAGACACACACATGAATTTTGCTTAGGAAATTTTGTGCTCAGTAACTCAAAGGCTAGGCTACCCACTAAATAAGAATAACAGCTATTTCTTCTACGGCAAGTAGGTAGGATCCTCCCCTTGGGAGAGAAGTCTTCAAGGAGAGCACCCCAGTGCCTTGACATTCTCTATATCCTACCTTTTGCAACATTACTATGTTTTTCAAAAGTATACTTAAATCAGGTTAATTAGTTGCATCACTGCTATAGTTTGGATATTTGTCCTTCAAACTTCACGTTGAAATTCGATCCCCAACACTGTAGGTGGGATCTAATAGGAAGTGATTTGGTCATGGGGGTGGATCTGTCATGAATGGCTTGGTACCATCCTCTCAGTAGTGAGTGAGTTCTTTCTCTATTAGTTCCCATGAGAGCTGCTTGTTAAAAAGAACCTGGCACCTGCCCCTATCTCTCTTGCTTCCTCTCCCACCCTGTGATCTCTGTACACACCAGCTCCCCTTTCCCTTCCACCACGAGTGGTAGTACTCTGAGGCCCTCCCCAGAGGCAAATGCCAGCGCCATGCTTTTTTGTACAGCCTGCAGAACCTTGAGCCAAATAAACGTCTTTTCTTTATAAATTACCCAGCCTCATGTATTCCTTTACAGCAACACAAATGGACTAAGACAATCGCAAATAGTTATTTAACTCCCTTTCTTGGAAACAAAAGCCACTTTTCTTTTTTTTAAATCTGGGAAACTTCCTGCTTTGTCCCATAGACAAGTGTGATGTAAACAAGCCATTTTAAAGAAGACTGAAAAATTGATGGTGCCATGATTTGCTTTTGCCCATTATATTGGAACTTAGAAGCATTTTTTCTTTCTATGCTTCTATGTGGAGTTGATAAATAAAACAGTACAATGACTATGAGTTATTCCAAGTGACTGGACAAATAAAGCCAATGTTTCACATGCAGACTTGGAAAGTGAATACTATGTCAAAGACTATGTCAAATAATGTATGTTCTGGGAAGAAACATCCAAACTACACTAAGAACATAAAGATCTAAAGCATGTTTAGAAAGAAAGTAAACATTCGTGAATGAAAACTAATCATTTTTATGCCTAGAAAAGTGAAAAAAATACAAAAAATAAGATACTATAAAGCAAGCTTGTGTTACGTTTGGGCCTCATTCCTTCTGGTAAAAATTGGTGCAGTTTCAAACCTAATTTAAAGCTTGGGCTTTTGTTTTTAACCCCCAAAAGGTACTAGAAGGAGAAAATGGAGGCAACGATATTTCTATACTATGGCATTTTCTTTTCTGTGTGCAGTAAGTATGAATCACTTAACTGTTTCTAATTGAGTAAAGAGAAAATAAATCAGAAAACAATAACATGAACATATTTACAGTTTATTTTACTCTTTCTGAATTTAACAGGGATAACTGACCTGCTTAAGCAAGGGGAGAGAGCCTACATTTTTATAAGTTCTTAAATATCTTCCTAAACACAGTTTGAATCTATGTGCCTATTTGACATTTAAGAAAGACAACACAGTGTTCTAATAGGTGAAGAAAAAAATGAACCTTTATGGAATTTATTTTAATTTGTAAACTAGTTTGATTCTGTGGGCTGTGTATTAATTGATTGAATATACATCAAGTGCCTGCTTTGTAGCACATATGTTCAAGGCACTGGGGACTATAATGAGGTTAAATGCACATTAAAGCTATTACTCATTCACCCCGTTGTAAAAATTAAAGTCTGAAACCACCAAGGACTGTGAGAATGTGGAACAAAGGAACTTACTTACACTGTGGAAAGAAGGGTCCATGGGCAAACAGTTTAGCACAATCAATCCTCACTATTTATGGATTCGGTCCTTGAAAATTCACCGTCTCACTAAAATTTATTTGTAACTCCCAAACCAATACTTACAGTGCTTTTGCAGCCATTCAGGAACTTGCACAGAGCTGTGAAAATTTGAGTTACCTGACATCCATTACCCACTAAGGAGTGACGCTCTGTAATCTCTTAGCCCTCATACTTGTCCTTCTTGCAATCTATTTAATGCCACTTTTTTTCACATTTTGTGCCCTTTTTGTTGGTGATTTTGGTTTTCACATGTCCCCCAAAGATAGTGCTGAAGTGCTGTCTGGTGTTTCTATGTGCAAGAAGGCAGTGATGTGCCTTATGGAGAAAAATATGTGTGTTAGATAAGCTTTGTTCAGGCATGGGTTACAGCGCTGTTGGCTGTGAGTTTAATGTTTATGAGTCAATGATATTTATTAAATAAGGTGTCTTCCAATAGAAATACATATAAAATAAGATTATTTGTTGATTGGTTGACAAAAATTTTGTAACTAGAGGCCAACAGGAACCTAGCTCTGTATTTCCCCTAGAAGTGATGGCTCAGTATTTGCTAATTCAGTGTTCATGGCAACTTTATAGAACATCGCTATATTCGCATTATTCCTAGATAAAGTATTACTTATTGGCAATGCCTATTTCTGCTAGAGAAGCAAAGGTTATCATTT
>NW_012135858.1:3862461-3874809 GCF_000956105.1 Propithecus coquereli
TAAGGAAATGTTCCAGGTCAAATAACTAGGATGTGGTAGGGCTTGGATTTGAACCTGGTCAGTCTAATTTTAGAGTGCTCTCTTAAGCCACTACAATTGGCTTCCTCCCATGGGATTATACATTTCCTAGTCAAACCTAAGACTTGAAAATCCTTTAACAGAAATACTTATCTGAGGCCCAGAGCAGCGGAGCTAAGCAAAGCACAAAAGGGCAGGATTCAACTGCTCGCCTGCTTCATCACACCACAGGAGAGTGGGATTCTTTTCTTCTTTTTTGGAGGGGACATCTGATCTAATGAATTCTTTTTGTTATATAAACAGAGACTAGAATTATTATTCTCATTTTCAGAAATTAAATGGGTGAAATTGAACCATGTATCCCACTGAGGACAGTAACTTGGAGACACTGTGACATCCAAGCAATGCAGGCTAGGGGTGGGGAAAGCCAGTGTCTTTCTAAGACGCATTCATTGATCATAAGCATGGGAGCAGAGAAAAGAATAAGCTTCCCATAGGTCACTTGTGGAGAATGAACTTGAGCTTCTGTTTTCCCTAATCTTGAGTCCTTGGAGCATCTCTATGTCTCCACTGGTTACATTTCGGCCAGGATTTAGGCTTTCTCCTGTTTAATATGTATGCCTAGCAGCAACCTGCTAACTTACCTGAACAGGAAGATCATAGCGATGGCCACATACAGGTTATTTGAGAAGCCTGGCACTCAGAGAGCAGGAACCCTGTCAAGGTGGGGTGTTAGGTCCACCCACCTGAGAGTGAGTTTTTTGCTGGTCACATACAAAGTGGGGGCCTATGAAGATTTCAGTAATTTGCAATATACTAACAAGTTAAACATTATAAAATTATGGTTGTTTTTAATTTTTTAGAACACTGTTCTATAACATGCAATCCTGTATACAAGCTCATGTTGTCTTACAAAGTATAGTGCTACCCATATCTACACACATACATACCATATAGGCCCATGGCAACATGTTTGCTAATACCTCTGGATTTCTAGAAATAATTTATTACTGACTTCTTTTTTCAACTAGATATTGGAAACAAGTAGGATAGATTGGTCATCAAATATACTAGATATTTGTCTCCTCTAGGTGAGATATTATCAAGATATTTATCCCTTTTTAAAAGGGACCTGATAGATGAGACTTGTTGCAGCATGATTATTGTTTTGAGAGTATAATAACTGGAAAGAAGTCTATGAAACACAAAAGGAAGCTGTAACTTTTCCAGTAGAAATAAGTCAGTATATTGTGTTTTTTATCTGAATTGGCTTTTTGGGGGTGCTAGGATCTTAACCCTACTAATCAGGCAGACTTCAACCTGGCCAAGCTGGGAGGTATCTAAACGACACCTCTAAGGAATTTTTACCATAGGGGTCTCAATGAAGATGATCAAGTGTTTGCTGAGTGCAACTCAACAGAAATTTTGCACTAAGAGCTGTTTGTAGTTTACGTGGGCTACACAGAGACACATGGGTACCTCAGACAGACCAACACTTTGGTACAACTTAAAGTACATATTTTAAAAATATTTGTTCAACATTTTATTGACCGTTAAGGTAGAGTAGAAAAGGAAAGCCTCTGGAGATACCTTCTCTTTTATCCATGCAATTTATCTCTGAATCACATTCCTCATGTTCCGAAACTAGATAAGAACATGTTTAGAGCATTTATTAATGTCAAGATATGCTCATCAGTGTGTCTCACCTATACACAAAACTCCAGGCGGTTTATTCAAGAATTTCTGCCACTAACTGCAGAAGTCTTTCTAGAGTTGAGCCACAGTTCCAGAAATCTCCTTCCCAGTGAGACCCCTGACTAGCTCTCCATCTTACTATTCATTAACTCTGTCACAATCGCCCTGACTAACGGTCCTATGCACTACATCGGTACTAACCTTCACTCGCTCCTCAGTGTGTGAGGGGAGCTACTCTGCGTGAGGACATCCAAACCCCATGTCACCTTGTTCCCTTGTTGCTGATTCTCTTCTGTGACTCCATAATGTCTGCAGCGTTTCATTGGCGATAGGCTGTTGTTTTCACACGTCAAGTTCCTGGTGATAATATTTATATAATCCTTAATCTTTGCATCTGCAAGTGCTCAAAACCCACCGTAAGTGCTCTTTTCTGAAGGCTTCATTGCTTTCCGTCATGCTTATACAAAATACGGACTTCCTGATTTTCCTGTTGATCTTTGAGAAAGCTTTCGTCATTTTATTTGACCCTGTAGATATTTTTATTACCCAAATTTTCTACCAGCTACATTCTCTCTGTCCTTTGTGCAGTTGATGACGAAAGGGGTATTTTGAATCCCTTTCTTTCCTTTCTTGAGGTCAAGCCGAGAAAGATTTCTCCCATTGTTCGGTGTGCCACATTGTTTCCCAGGCATCATTATAAAGCATTATTATGCCCTACTAGCTAATTAATAGCACAATGATGTTACTATGTTATTTTGTTATATCTGGTATTGTTTTTGGTACACATCAGCACATACCTCTAGGAGGCTTTCCTCGGCCAACTTTCTGTGATCACAATGACAAAAAACTTCCACTGAGAGGAAAGCCAGGACTTTTTTTCTTATTTTGAGTCTATAATGGCAGCAGACATTTCTGAAACGGAGAAACCATGGGTTTTGAAATTTCCTCACATCAGGTGTTCTTTGCTATGTTCTATACTCTCAGCAAATTCTCTTGGCTCTTAGAGAACTACACTGATACCTAATCTTTAGCCAAAGGTTTTAAAGACAAGTGACTAACTCCCTAAGCTGTAAAAGCATAACTCTGAGTTGGGGTTCTGCAGACCGTCCTTTGCAAAGTTCAGGGAAGTTAGATTTGAACAAACGTTAGCTCACAGCCCCCGCTGGGGAGCTCTGATGGTTTGCAGATCCCAGCTGAATCCTGGGAAGGGGCTTTTGGTCACGTAAGTTCATTCCAGAGACTTAACTGCCTTTTGCAGAAGAGCTCAGCAAAGCAGCAGGTCGTGTAAACTAACCTGTTCTAAAGACTTCAATGCAACTAGGCTGGGAAATATTATGAAATGAGAAAGAAAAGAAGAAAGCAAACGGACTCATATTGACTGAGCTCTGTGTGTTAGATCCAAAAGAAGTCTTAAATAACTATGTAAAACGTCTCCTCAGTTAGTTTTGTCTTCATTAAAAGGAATTGGTTTAAGCCAAACTGATCAATGTACTTTCTTTCCCCCTGCTTTACGGAGGTCAACTCGACAAATACATATTCAATATATTTATGGTATACAACATGATGTTTTGATATACATATACACTGAAATGATTTCCACAATCAAATTAATTAGCATATCCATCACTTCACACAGTTACTTTTTGTGCGCATGTTGAGAATACTTAAGATCTACTCTTTTAACAAATTTCAAGTGTGCAATATATTATTAACTGTAGTCACCATGCTGTACAATAGGTCTCCAGAAATTATTCATCTTATTA
This sequence comes from Propithecus coquereli, assembly GCF_000956105.1. Lineage (NCBI taxonomy): Eukaryota > Metazoa > Chordata > Mammalia > Primates > Indriidae > Propithecus > Propithecus coquereli. The sequence continues at coordinate 3,865,938 of NW_012135858.1, forward strand.
CTGAAAGTATGTAGCCTTTCACTAGCATCTCTCCATTTCCCCTTCCTGCCAGGCCCCAGCAACAACCATTCTACTCTCTATTTCTCTAAGTTTGACTATTTTAGATTCCACATATAAATGAGATCATGCATTATTTTTCTTTCTGAGCCTGGCTTATTTCACTTAGCACGATGTCCTTCAGGTTCATCTATGAGTCACAAATGATAGGATTTCTTCCCTCTTTAAGGCTGTATAATATTCCATTGTGTATGTATGTTATATGTGTGTGTGTATACACAATATTTTCATTATACATTTATCTGTTGATGAACACATAGGTTGTTGCTATTAATTCTTCTTCAAATGTTTGGCAGCAGTGAAGCCATCATGTTCAGAGCTTTTCTTTGATGGGAGATTTTTGATTACTGACCCAATCTCCTTCCTTATAATTGATCTGTTCATATTTCCTGTTTCTTCATGATTCTGTCTTTGTAAGTTACGTGTTTCTAAAAATTTACCCATTTCTTTTAGGTTATCCAATTTGTTGGCATATCATGTTCACAAAAGTATCTTATGATCATTTGTTTTTCTGTAGTATCAGTTGTAATGTCTCTTCTTTCATGTCTGGTTTTACTGATTTGAGTCTTCCTTTTTTTCAGTCTAGCTAAAGGTTGTTGATTTTGCTTTTCTTTTTAAAAAGTCAACTCTTAGTTTTGTTGATCTTTTGTATGACTTTTCTAGTCTCTATTTCATTTTTTTCTGCTCTGATATTTGTTATTTCCTTTTTCTCTACTTACCTGGGGCTTAGTTTATTCTTCTTTTTCAAGTTTCTCGAGATATAAAATTAGGATATTTATTTGAGATCTTTCTTTTTTCTTTCTGTGGTCATTTATTGCTATAAATTTCCTTCTTAGAATCACTTTTGCTGTATCCCATAGGGTTTGATATGTTGTGTTTCCATTTTAGTTTGTCTCAAGATATTTTTTTACTTCCCTTTTGATTTCTTCTTAGACTCATTGGTTGGTCGGAAGTATATTGTTTAATTTCCACATATTTATGAATTTTCCAGTTTTCCTTCTGTTATTGATTTCTAGATTTTTGTCATTGTGGTCAAAAAATATTTCATATAATTTCCATCTTCTTAAATTTGTTGATATTTGTCTTCTGGCCTAACATGATTATTGCAGAGACTGTTTCATGTGCTCTTCACAAGAATGTGCATTTTGTTGCCATTGCATGGAATGTTCTAAATATGTTTGTTAAGTCTATTTTCTCTAAAGTATATTTCCAATCCAATGTTTCCATATTGATTTTCTGTCTGGATATCCATCCATTGCTGAAAGTGGAGAATGAAGCCCCCTACTCTTTTGTATGGCTGTCTATTTATCCTCTCAGGTCTATTACTATCAGCCTTATATATTTAGTTACTTCAAGGTTGGGTACATATATACTTACCATTATTATGTCCTTTTGATGAACTGACCCCTTTACCATTATATGATAACCTTCTCTGTCTCTTGTTATGGTCTTTGACTTAAAGACTCTTTTGTTTAAACATAAATACCCCTGATTTCTTTTGGTTTTTATTTGCATGGAATATCATTTTCTATACTTTCACTTTCATTCTATGTATGGTCTTAAAGCTCAAGTGAAAGTCTGATATGTATCATGAAGTTGGATGATTTATTTTTTCTATTCAACCACTGTATATCTTTTGATAGAAGAATTTAATCAATTTACATTTAAAGTAATTATTGTAAGGTAAGGACTTACTATTGCCATTTTGTTAAGTGTTTCTGGCTGTACTGTAAATCCTTTGTTTGTTTCTTCTTCTTTTATTATATCACTTTGTGATTTGGTGATTTTCTATAGTAATATGCTTTGATTCCTTTCTGTTTATTTTTTTGTATATATACAATAGGCTTTTGCTTTTTGGTTACAATGAGCTTACATAAATCATCTTATAGTATAACAATCTATTTTAAGCTAATAACACCTTAACTATACTTTTACTTCCCTTCCAAAATTTATTTTTGATGTCGCAATTTATATCTTCTTATATTGTATATGCAACAAATTATTGCAGCTATAGTTATTTTTAATACTTTTGTCTTTTAATCTTTATACTTGAGTTACAAGTGATTTACATACCACCATTACAGTGTTAGAGTATTATGGTATTAGAGTATTCTGAATTTGACTATATATTTACTTTTACTAGTGAGCTTTATATTTTTTCATGTTTTCATGTTACTAATTAACGTTTTATTTCAGCTTGAATGACTCTCTTTAGCATTTCTTTTAAGGCAGGTCCAGTAGTAATGAACTACTTTGGCATTTATTCTTTCTCTAGAAAAGTCTTTATCTCTCTATATCTAAAGGAGAACTTTGTCAGATAAAGTATTCTTGGTTATCAGGTTTTTTTATCCTTTCAGCATTTTGAATACATTATCCCACTTTCTCCTATACTGCAATGTTTCTGCTAAAAAATATGTTGTTAGCCTAATAATGGAGCTTCCCTTGTATGTTATGAGCCTCTTTTTTCTTGCTACTATCAAAAATTCTCTTTGCCTTTGATTTTTGACATTTTGATTATAATATTTTCTGGTCAAGTCTTCTTTTAGTTGAATCTGTTTAGAGACCTTTAAGCTTCATATACCTATATGTCGATGTCTCTCCCTACATTTGGGAAGTGTTCAGCTTTATTGTTTAAATTTCTGCTGTTTGATTAAGTGTGCTCTTGATGTTCTATTTCATGTTTCAAGTTATTAACTGTATTTCTTCAGCTCCAGAAATTCTGTTCATATTTAAAAATTTCTATCTCTTTATTGAACTTTTTATTGTGTTCATTTATTGTTTTTCTGATTTTGTTGGATTGTCTATGGGTGTTATTTAATTGTATTTAAATACAATTATATTGTGAAATAATTGTATTTAATTTTTTATCAGGTAATTCATTGATTTTCATTTCTGGAATATGGGGTTGATTTCTGGAATATTATATTGTCCCTTTGATGGTGCCATGTTTTCTTGATATTTAGTGTTCCTTAAAGTCTTACAATGTTATCCTCACATTTGAAGAAGGAGTCACACCCTCCAGTCTTTTTTTTTTTTTCAGGGTATTGTAAGTGTACAAACATTATGGTTACACTTTATGTCTTTGCCTCACCTAAGTGCGAGTTAAAGGCATGCCCTTCCCCCCTACAGTGCTCCCTGTGTCCTTTAGTTGCGGATTTACTCCCCCCCCAATCCCCCTAATTCCTGGAGAGTATTTCTGCCACGTGATCACCCTAGTGTTGATCAGTTAGTACCAATCTGATGGCGAGTACAAGTGGAGCCCATTCTTCCGCTCTCGTGGTGCCTCACTTTGGATAATGGGCTTAAGTTTAATCCAGGAAACTATAAGAGGTTCTAGATTACTGTCGTTTCTTATGATTGAGTAATATTCCATTGTATACATATACCAAATTTTAATAATCCACTCATGGATTGACAGGCACTTGGGTTGTTTCCACATCCTTGCAACAGTGAATTGTGCTGCCATAAACATTCGACACCCTCCAGTCTTTACTGACTGACTGCAGGAGAAGAAAACACCTTCACTAGTGAAGCTAGCTAGGATTCTGAGGCCCTCTCAGACCTTTTCTATGAATGTGCCTGCCCCATATCTCTTGTTCCCTCTTGGAGGTAAATTCTTAAGATTCTATGCCTTCTCTCAATCACACAAAGCCAAGGCAGGTGCTGAGAGCCTCCTGTTCGTTTTCCTGAGGGTGGTGCCCTGAAATTCTTATGTTTGTGTGCTTCTCCCAATACCACAGAGTTGAGCTGGCTATGTGAAATGTTTGCACTCACTGTTCATGGGAGCACACAGGGAACAATTGTTCCTTGTCCATTGCTCTTAGCTTTACAAGATCTAAATATAACCACAGGGAGGTTACATTCAAGGAGCCAGCCTGTGGGGGTGGGAGGTGAGTCATGTGAAATATTTAGAGTACGTGGCCGGTTAGGGGGTCTACAGGTAAGGTGTCTCAAGTGTCTTGTGGGTGGGCTTCCTGATGGCATCTGTGGAGCAGGGTTTGTGTCCTCTCTTCCCTATTCCCAGCCTCTCCCAACCACTCAACTGTGCTGTTCACCTTAGTATTCTGGGTGGGGCAAGAAAAAAGTAGTCCTCTTAGGCAGTGTCCCATAATCTGGGAAAGCTGGGTGCTCACTCACTATGTTCTCACCCTCCCTGTGGGAGAACTTGTGGAATAAAGAGGTCTCTTTTGGCACTCCCCTCTGCCACCTTGAGGGAAGGGTAATGCAGGTAAAGTGAAACTGGTTTTTCACCCTCTTTAATGTATCTATTCTTGGATGTTTTCCTCCAATGGTGTGCTGGAACTTCTGTGCTGGACTTCTGAATTCCCACAAAGGTACTCTTCCATGTAAGTAGTTGTCAAAATCTATGCTTCTGTAGGGTGATGACGGTAGTAAGTTCCTATTTTATCATCTTGCTGATGTCACTCCCAGGTATCTCTCCCTACTGAAAATGTCCTCTTTAGAATTGATTCGATGTACTTTTTACCATTGCATAAACTTTTCCCAACAAAACTATTAGCCCAAACTTTGTGAACAACCATGTACCAAATTAATAGTTTTCTATATAATTTATGTGCTAATTTCAATTTCAATTTCACTGTCAATCCCATTTGTTATTGCTTCAATCCTAAATTAATGAAGCAAGTTAGAGCTGGAAAATGTCAGATCATCTGAGGGCATCGTTCTTTTCTAAGGTCATATAAAATGAAAGAGTACTCTCATCATAATTCAACAATCCATCCCATTTTATAGAGTCATAACATGTTAGAGCTGGAAGGTTTGTAAAATATAATCCTATCCAGATTTATAGATAAAAAAGCTGAGGACCAGAGAGGTAAAGTGAATCGGCCAAGCTTCTGTAGCCCATTGTTTCTTGTTCATTGTTTCTAACTTTATAAGATCTACATGTAACCTTTAACTCAACTGACTGCTGCATTCTCCTACTCTCCACAGGCAGGTTTAAGGACTCCCCATCTTTCAAGTGTTCCTGCTAGAATAAAGAAGTATTCAAATTGCTTCAGTTACTCTTCTTAACACTTATGGATACCATTTATTCAGGGCTTGCTATTTGCCAATAATTGTGTTAATACTTTTATATGCATTATTGCACTCAATTGCCATACAGGTGGGAAAACTGAGGCTTTGAAAGGTTATTGTTTGCCCAAAGTAGCATAGTCATTAATGTGGAAAGGAAGAGTTCAGAGACTTGGGGATTGTACTCCTAGCCACTGTGCTGCACTGCCTCATGCTCTGGGTTTGAATGACTCTGCTCTGCTGACCCAGACTAGAAGCTTCTGAACTGACCCCTGTGCTCACAGCTCCACCTTTCTCCAGTACCTTTATTTTATTAAAGAGGTTCCTGCCGACAAGCCTTTGAGCCAGAATCCTCTCTAGAGGTCTGAAGTGGTAGGATTCATAGTCTCTTCTGAGAATTCCTGCCTAGACAATCTGTCACACTTCCCACCAAGAATTATGACTTGGCATTTTTGCCTGTCCTTCCTTCCCAAACTCCACAGCCTGAAGGCTGGGACGCTGCTGCTTGGAGCAGGATCCAGGCAGAGCTGCTGACAAGGAACATTTACTTACCGATAATTTGAGAAGTAAAGGAAGCTCTCTGTAGGAAATGAGACTCAAGACAGACAGGAACCAGGTTATCACCACTGTGCACACCATGCAGGAGATTGAACTGGGTTCTTAAGGTAATGGGTAGCTGGAGAGTGACAGGCCTGAGTTTGTGGGATTATCAGAGACAGAAAGATCTCTCTAGAAGTGTGGAGTATATTTGGAGGAAGATGAGGCAGAATGACCCCTCTCTTCCCCTTTGCGTCCCCAAGTCCCACATTGGTCAGAGCAGAATTCAAGTTCATTTTCTGGACTGAAATCCTCTCCAGCACAGGGGCCACAGTCATCTCTCCTTACTCCGAACTCCTCAAGCACTAAAAGCACAGGTGACAAACTTGAAAATGAATAGTATGCTGCAATGTGACAGCCCTTGTGCCTTTTACAATCTGGCACATAGTGGTGATGGTATAAAGTACGTTTTTGACAATTATATTTGTGTAATATAATAAAGCATTTTTGATAAATATATATAATTATCAAATTCATCAATTATATGTATGATTGTCTCCTTCTATATATATAATTATATATTTACATTCGAGTAACCATCACCACAATCAAGATAGAGAATAGTTCCAACACCTCAAAAAGTTCTGTTGGCCATCAGTCTCTCTTCACCCCGATTTCAGGCAACAATCTTATTTCTGACTCTAAAATTTTGCCTTTTCAACAGTGTAAAATAAATGGAATCATATATTACGAAGTCTTTTGTGTCTGGCTTCTTTGATTCATCCTAATGCTTTTGAGATTCATCTACGTTATTTTGTTTATCTATAATTTCTTTGCATTACTGAGTATTATTTTATTTCATAAATAAACCATATTTTTTATCCATTCAGCAACTGATGAGCATTTGGATTCCTTCTGTTTTTCTCTATTACAAATAAAGCTGCTATTAACGTTTACGTATAGGTCTTTGTGTAAGTATGTTTTCATTTCTGGATTGTATGTTATACATGTTTTTAACTTTATTAGAAACCTCCAGACTATTTTCCACATGATTGTACTATTTTACAATCCCATCAGGAAGGTATGATAGCTCCAGTTGCTCTACATTCTTGTCAGTACTTGGTAATGTGAATCTTTAATTTTAGCCAATCTAGTAGATGTAAAGTGGTAATTAAATTTAGCTTTAGTTTGTATTTTTTAATGACTAATGATATTTTAAGAAATTTTAATGTAGTTATTAACATTCTTATATCTTCTTCTGTGAAGCCAGATCTTTTGCACATTTTAATTGCATTTTCTTCTTATTCAGTTGTGAATTAAAAAAATTGTTCCTGTACAATATACACATAATATTAAAGCTATGCTTGCAAATATTTTCTCTCAGTCTAGTGGCTTGCCTTTTCAATTTTCCTTACGAAGAAGAGAGGTTTCAATTTTGATAAAGTCAGATTTATCTTTTTTCTTTAGTAATTCACCCTTTTTGTGCTAAGAAATGTTTGCCTACCTAAGGTCACAAATATTTTTCTCCTGTGTTTTCCTCAGGAAATCTTACAGTTTTATTTCTTATATTGAGGTCTGTGATACATTTTGAGTTTATTTTCATATATGTTATTAGGTAAGAGGGGGTTCCGTCATTTTGCATGTGAGTGTCCAATTATTTCAGCATCATTCATTGGAAGACTATTCTTTTCTTTACTGAATCACCCTGAAACTTCTGTCACTTGACCACATATATATGAGTCTACTTTTAAACTCATTATTCTGTTACATTGGTCTATATATCTCCCCTAATATCATTATTTCCTCACATATTTACCTTTTATTTAATCCTTATACTGTTTTTAAATTTGTTATATGTTTCTGTGCAGAAGAGAGGTAATGTAGCAGGCCTGAGATGACTATTCTTAGAAAAACCTGCTTGCAAACTTGGCCCTTTACTGGCTTCTGGGAGCTTAGATTCCAGGAGTGTTTCCACCATTCTTAGGTGGTAAGAGTGGTTCACTGAGTCCAGACAGCTTGTACAAATAGTACAGTTAATCCTGAATACTTGATTTCCTTCTGGAAATCAGGGATTTGGATATGTGCTAGACAGAGGGAGCCTACTTGACCAGTCTCTAATAGAAAACCCCGGGCACTGAGTCTGGAATGAGTTTCCCTGGTAGGCTTGTCAGACATGTTGTCGCAATTTATTACTGGAGGAATAAAGTGCGTCCCAGGTTACTTCACTGAGAGGACTCATGGAAGCTTGTGCCTGGTTTCCTCTTTACTTTGCCCCATGCACCTTTTGCTTTTGCCAATTTTACTTCGTATCCTTTCACTGTAAAAAAGCACAGTAGGGAGTGTGACTGTATACCACATCCTGTGAGTCCTCCTAGTAGCAAATCACTGAAAGTGGGAGTGGTTTGGGAACCCCTGTCACAGTGTCAATTTAACCTCCCTGTCTACACTGTGAATTCTTTCTAGGACAGAAACTGTGGCCTGTCTTTAAATCTACCCACAGTGCCTTGTACACGGCAGATATCATATAGATGTTTGAGATAAAAGACCTAGAGAGATACAAATAAGAGAGTTTCACCAGGCCTAAATTTAGACAGAAAACTTAATTCTAGAGAAATGTATTTGTGAAGCATAGAGGAAACTATTGATATTAAATCCATACTGCTTTATGCTTATTGAGAAAAAAATCTTTGCATTTTCCTTGTATGCAGAGTACATTTTCCCATCAGTTGAAGAGAAAAAGCAGCAGTAAGCCAAGCTTCTGGCCTCACATCATCATGGCCTCACAAAAAAAGTTACCAGTCATGGGGCACCAATCCATAAAAATCCCTGCTCAAGGATTCCTGCCTGGTCATTTGGCAATGTGTCCATGATTCAGGTAGCTAATCACTTTTGAAAATAAGTGGGCACTGCTCTCCCCCAAGCCCATTCCATGTTTTTTTCCACTTCATCCAACTGATTAACATATGGACTCAACCAGAGAAATTTTACCCTAAGAGAGAGAGTTTCTAAAAGTTGGTACAAAGAGCAGGATAAACATTTTGCCTAGTCTGTAAAACCATAACAACCCTGATGTATACAGTCTTAAAATGGTGGTGTCCTATTAAGAAAAAGTCAGTTCACTTAGAGAAGATACTTTATTGTTAATTCTATCTCTAGGCTATTTTAACAAAATTTCTGACAGTGGTGCACAAATGAGGAAAAGGCAAAAGAAAAAACATCCTATTGATTGCATAGCTAATGGAAA
>NW_012135858.1:3875669-3884328 GCF_000956105.1 Propithecus coquereli
CCTGTAGGATTTCATAAAAATGCTTGGATTTTTTTTAAAAGAAATTTGCACATTAGGGAAGCATGGCTGCATTAAGAATAATTAGAATTCATCTAATTCTTTAAATATTTGTACTTAAAAATTAAAGTTCTCACAGATATGTAGAATACACTTTAAGCTATAGAACATTTTTACATAAATGTTGACAAAGATTGGTTGCACATAAAATTAATTTTATCATAAGGCATGAGGAATTTCCTTTTAATGCGTAGCTAATAATCAATGTCCTAGAAACATGAATATAACTGAAACTACATTTTTAAAAGCCATGCTATTTTAAGGCGCCCTCTATTAAATTCATTCATTGCACAATTAAGGCATCACCTTGAAAAATTAAATCATTAATAATATTGTGTGTGCTAAGTAGTTTTCCTGAAAACTACTGAATTTAGCCCTTTAGTGTCAGCCTTCTCATCTGTGCAAATTATTCAGCTACAATTCTGGTGTATTGAGGACTTTTGAGTTATAAAATGCTAAGAAATTTTCTTACTTTTTAAAATAAATAAAATGATCATGGTCTTGTTGAAGCATTTAAAAAATTTCAATATGCAGTTTCTGAACCCTTATTTGGAGTGACCTGTGTTCCCATTTGTGGACTCTATAAATGAGAAACAGAAGGTCTGTGAAGAATTTCTCAGCATCCGGGGTCCCCGAGCACTGGACTCAGGGCCAAATTAGACCCAGTACCACTAGACTCTAGCAAAGCTGTTATTAATGGCTCTGCTGGGAGGATTCAAATTCCAACAGGAAGTAAGTCGTATTTACTTTGGTTTTAAAGAAGTGCCAGATAGGTAGATATGCGTAGGTAGGCACAGAATTAGTAATAGCAGAAGAGTAATTTGAATTCAGGTCTTTATGCCATGTCTAGGCTTTTATACTCTATTTTCCCCAAATTTTCATTATCTTGAATTTGGCCTACTAGTAGAAGTTTTCCACAAATACGGAAACAGCATTTGAAAAGGTGATTCTCTTTACTATCTAAGGACAATGTTATTCTCTTCCGGACTTCTCAGGAATTCTGAGAAGAATAAATAATGTAATTTCTCTGCATATTCCACAAGATCAAAACCAAATGGGCTGAAGCTGAGCTACTTGATCACCATGCAGTGGCCGTCTCCTTTCTGTGCACAGCAGCCTTGAATCCTGTGATAACAGCTGTGGGAAGAAGTAATTCCCAACTTCAGAGATCTCTTAATACAATGAACATATTTGTGGATCTACCTACATGCACAGCCTTAGTTTTCACAGAGACAGAAAACAATTCTTAGAACTCAGCAATTGCTTCTGTTCTTATCTGTTGAACAAATATTTCCATAAAACTTGTATTTTGTGGTGATGGTAAGTTAACATTCACTGCATGTCAGATGTTTTTCTATGTACTTTATATTTATTATTCATCTAATCCTCACGCCAACTCTAAGCAGTAGGTGTTGCTATGGTCCTCTTTTACAGATGAGACACAAAGAGGTTAAGTAACTCGCCCAAGATTGCACAATTTATAAGTTGAGGAGACCAAGAGACTCAGGCTGACTGGGTCCAGAGCCTGTGCTGTTTACCACTCACCTGAGCTGCCTGCAAGGCCAGCACACTGAACTTGTCCAACACAGAGTGCTGGGTGTAGAACTGAATGCATAGACATTGGCCTCACCATGTGGGGGTGGGGGGACAGGGTGGGCACACAAATGCCAAGCAAGTCCCCATACTGACTGCAGAGAAATAGTCCACTCAGCCTAAATTTGGAAGTCACAGTATTCAGAAAACCTCTTCTACAGAAGAGATGCCAAAGGAAATGAATAGAGAAAATGCAACCTTTTAACAAAAATAAAAACATGAAAATAAAATTTATAAATGAAATGTGACTTGTCTTCTAGCAAGAAATGTGACATGTCTTCTAGCCTACTGGGGTTATAATTTCCTTTAATGTCCCAAAGAAAATGGTTCAAGTCTTTATTCCACGTGCTATGAGAAGGACAGTGCCTCAACATTTTTTTCAGAATTTCTGAGGAGCTTGTTCTCCTACATTGTTTCAATTTTCTCTTCCTGACTCATTTCCTGTAACTGCTGTCCTTGTTTCACTGTTTCCTCTGACCTTCCAGTGGCCTTTCCCAAAGAATTCCTCCACCAAACTAACATACGTAATAATCTTTTATTGAGGGCTCAGTATAACTAAGGGGAGAGGAAGGAAACTTAAAATTAAAATTTAGACATCACTCTGCTAATATTCCACAGCCACCACAGCCTGAAATTTCTCACTGGCCATCTGTCTCCTCAGGTTCCAACTTCTGCCAAAGTGTGGGTTTTCTAGTCTCTACAGAGACCCTTTTCCCGTTTCTCGTCCATAAAATGTGCTCATAAGCAAGCCTTTCCTTCAATCAAAACTCCATTTTCTTTGTGGAAACAGCCTCAGCCAAGTGTCAGGAACAACTATCTCGATCAGTTAGTTCGGACTAAGGAACAACCGCTAGTATCGCCACTCATCCAATGAGTACTTTCCTTTTAAAAAATATTTATATACTTTCAAACATGTTTCAATATGATAGAATTTTAACTTAGAACACAAATTAGACATTTTCAAGAGTGTAGAAGGAGATATTTTTCAGAAAGGGGGAGAAGAGGAGAGCAGAAGAGAGAAAATGAGCAAGGCATGAGTGGCTGGGATTTGTCCCTGGAGTGAACTTGAATGGTGTGTATTAACGTGTCAAATTTCCTGTCTATTTTTTTGTTTGTTTTACATCAGTTCACTTAGAGGAGACAGCAACTCTTTGGCTAACAAAGATGGTTGTTTCAGTATATGTTCCTTGCTTAGATATACCTAGCAATAGCAGAAGCTAAAATACTTTTACATAATTTTTTTGAATTTATCCCCTATTTTCTAGTATTTTGATCCACAGCATACCACAATATACAGAGTATAATATAAACATGGTGAAGTAAAAAAAAAACAAAAAAATGAGCCAGAGATTATAAATCAGGAATACTGAATTTCTCTGGATGTGGCCCTAAGTCAGAGGCTACAAAGCAAGGGAGACAACACAAGATGGCTGCTAAGGTTCCTTTCCATCCTGAAAGTCACTTAAGACCTAATCAGTCTATTGAAAGCCCATACCATGGCCAAGGCTCACTGGCAGATCCCTCCTTTAAACCGACTTACTCATTCCTCTTGTGGGGGAGGGTGCAGCCAGCTGAGCCCCACACCTGGGGTTGCCCTCAGCCAACGGAGAGTATCCCTCCTTGGGGGCACCCTAATTCTAATGACTGGCCAACACAGGGTCATAAAGGCCTGACCCCATGCCTCAATTAAGGACTACCCTAAAGCCCCAGCCCAGATTCAAAACTCACTGGGTATCAGCTGAGGCCTTTGTTGCAATTGTATTTTAGGTTAACTTCTTCTATCAAATCCTGCTTCCTTCACTTCCTCATAGGCTTTGTTGCAGATAGTGCTTTAGTAAACCTCCCGAATGAAAGAATGCCATTCTCCCTCTCTAGGTCCGTTTCCCATGGAATCCACTAACAGGATTGATGCAAGGAGTGATTCAAGGAAGCCAAACCTAACATAGGATTTTGAAGGTGAATCTTGTGTGGACTTGGCAAGGGGACCCCATCACTGTGGCACGTGGAGTACTGATAGACAGTCTGCGTTGTGCTGTAGCAGTACAACCGTTACAGCTTTCACTGGCAGGGAACTGGGATGGGATACCTTTGAAAGGGGATGAGAGGTGGGTGCAATATCAGAGATGTGCAATTACTACTTTAGGGAAAGTAATAATTACAAGGACAATGAAATCTGAACACTTTGGTTGAATGCCATCTATACATTAGAAAGACACAAAATCTGAGCATGATTAATCACAAATTTAAGGCAAAATAGGAAAATTAAAGGCCTCCTGGCAACATATAAAGACTATGATCTATAAAAGGGCATAAAAAGCTGAGCCTCTGGCCCAGGACTTAATTATTAAGTGTAGCACTGAGAAGGTTGAATTCTCATTTCCATCCAGTTTGCTAGGCCAAAGTAGGGACAATAGTTAGGAAGAGATGGGGCCATGAGACTGCAATAGGAATATCTGACCCATGTACTTAAGAAACTTGAAATCCCTTTGGACAGATAGAAGTAGTTTATCATCTCCCTTTGAAAGGCTAGCACTTCACTTTCCTTTGGCTGAGACAACACAGAGGCCTCTTTCTTGCAAGATAACACATCCCCATTAGCATCTACCCACCCTTTCTCTCCCTGTTGCCAGACCAATAACTTGGATCATGTCACAATATAACCAACTTAGGGATATGCTGGGCCCACTAAGGGAGAAGAGGCATATTATGTTGAAGGAGCTACAAAACCCATCCAGTATGTACTAGGAGGAGATCAAAGATTATGTATGGGACTGAATTCTAAGGTGTTGGATTAATGTGAGGGAGGAGTGAGAAACATAAAGTTGAATATAGGAGATTTTATCATTATGGGAACACTCTCCTAAACTATAGTTTTCAACACCCTAGCAAAGACCCCAGAAAATCAGGATAACATGCTGCTAGAATAGTTCTTAGATTCTTGGAGGAAGTGATGGCTTCCATTAAGTAAAGTAGAAATTTCAGAAAGGCTGTTGTAGATGGTAGAACAAGAACAGGTATAATATGTGGATATTATATGCAAGGTCTGAAAACCAATCAGCTGTTTATATTCCTTCAGAGGACCTGGAGGACACCCCATTTACCAAAGGGACCACCAACATCATGGAGAAGTTTACTATTGGCTGGGAGTAGGATATGCTGTTATAGAACTGGGCTGTATGCTAGCAGAACGGCTTACAGCAGGAGTTTATAAACTTTGCTGCCCCTGGAAATCTTTAAAAATTATCGATGCCTGGCTCCTACCCTAGACATTGTGATTTAACTGGGATAGGTTAAAAACTGGGCATTAGGATTTTTAAAAGCTTACCAGGTGATTCTAATATGCAGTAGAGTTTGGGAATCACTGGATTATATGAAATTAACTAACAGAGGCCAAGTGCCAGTGCTTAGCCATCAGACAAGGTGAGTAAAATTATCCTAAAAAGTGGCAAGGTTAGAGTGGCATCCAAGGGGCCTGAACCATAGAGTGCTATGGCTGTGGTTAGTAGAACAAGGCATTCCCAGGATCAAGATGCATGGACAGTCAACAATAGTACTGCTTGCACGCTCAAAAGCAATCAAGTATTGATGAACAAGAAACTGAGGGCAGCCAACCCAATAAAGTCATGATTCCTTACCCAGTTTCTGAATCTGAACCAGTGTTCAGACCCAGCACAAATGACTGAAGGGGCAGCTAAGTCCTTAAGTAGAAGGACCCTGAATCACCATGACATCCTCAATCTTTCTTCAAGGGACCTGTAGCTATTTATTTGGATAATCATTCACTGGGGAAAGGGAATACTCAGACATTTCAGGGACTGTTATAAATAGGTTCTTAGCCAACCTTGACACCTAGAGACCAGAAATATCATGATCCTTCCCCTGCCATTAAAATAGGAGCTTATGATAACCAAATAATAAATGGAGTCTTGCGTTAGGTCCAGAGCACAGAAGTGCACTGGGTACATTGACCCCATCCCCACTGCCCAGTGGTCATTTTTCATGTCCTTGAATGCATAATTGAACATACTTGGTATACCTGGAAGTTAACATTATCCTCACATTATTTCTTTTGATCTTAAGGATTAAGACCTATTGTCACGGATAGGTCAAGTTGAAACCTCTGAAATTACCTTTCTCACTCTTATCGATAAAATAACATCACAGAATAGCAGACATTAGTGACAACCTTAAGGACCTAAGGGAGGCAAGGATAGTGGTCTCCATCATATCCTAATTTGATTCACCAGTACGCCCCCTTAAAAAATGAGTGCTACTGAAAGCCTGGCATAAACTCATTTAAGTTAATTCTCAATTGTGATTGCCATGCTATATGTGGTGTCTTTATTAAAGCAGAATAACATGATCCCAGATACATGGTACATGAACACTGATCTGGGGAATGTGCTCTTTCCCACACCTATCAAGAAGAAAGACAATAAGCAGTTTACAGTCACACGATTTACAACCACGGGACTATATTAGTTCTTCTGCCCTCTATCATAATTGGTTCCTAGTATCAATGAGATCCTGTTAATTGTACTGGATAGGCAAGAAGCAGCAAGTATTTTGGAGGCTTTGGTAAGACATGCGCACTGCAGAGAGTAGAAAATATACTCTACAAAGATTTAGAGTCCAGTGAAGTCTTTGAAGGTCTAATAGTCTGTGTCGTGCCAGAATATACAAACCAAAATGAGAGACAAAGTATTTTGTCCCATTCCTTCCACCAGTAAGAAGAAAGCACAGTATCTGGTAGGCCACTCTGGTCCTGAAGGCAACATATTCCATACTCCAAAATCCTCCACCCATTGACTAAGTGGCATGGAAGACTCCAAGCTTCAGGTAGAACGCAGAACAGGGAAGGGCACTGTGGCAGTTTCTGCATAACAATAGGTCTTAATTTTCCAGATCAAAGGAAGCAATGTAGAAATAATGGCAAATGACAAATAAGTTAATTCTGATTGTACGTTTAGTGACTTCTCTGGGATTGACATAAGCATGGCCAGAGGAGGCAGGTAAGCTAGTGAGCTACAGGGGCAGGTACTCAGGCTCCCATGTCACCCACCTCTGAATCCTCTCCCTCAGTTCACATCTGTGACTGAATGGGGGATCCCTTGTGACCAACTGATATAAGCATGGTTAATATAGTCTTGGCTCAGTATATGAGTGCAAAATGAGAAAGAATTGTCCAGGGGTAGCCCTAGTGACCGCACTTTGCATGATGCATCCTATCCTCTACTTAGTTTGGAAAGACGAGTGGCCTGAGAATGTGTACGGGCTTATGGCCTGGGTGGTGGTGACTGCTTCTCTCTTAGTCTGTTCAAGATTCCGTAATGAAATATTACAGACTGGGTGGTTTACACAACAGAAATGTATTTTTTCACAGTTATGTTGGAGTCGAAGGTCAAGGAGTCAGCAAGGTTGACTTCTTTTGTGACCTCTCTCCTTGGTTCGCAGATGATGGCTCTTCACATAGGTGTGCATTTGTGCATGTTCATCCCCAGGTTTCTCTGTGTGTCCTAATCTCTTCTTCTAAGGACACCAGTCATATTGAAGTACAGTCCACCATAATAGCCTCATTTTAGCTCAATCATTTCATAAAGGCCCTATCTCCAAATAGAGTTCCATTCTTAGTTACTAGGGGCTAAGACTTTGACATATAAATTTGGGGTGGGGGAGGAAAAAAAATCATCCTGTAACATTTTCTGGCCCTAGAAAGAAAGATACTGAAAGATCAGGGACTAGAGGTCCAGGGAAGAGGCATGTGGATGGGCCTTAGCAAATGGGAACCAATTGTAATGATTTTTGTTTGACATCCATACACCCAGGAAAGAGCATACATCATAGAAGAGGCAGTAAACAATCGCACAGATGCAATGTTTCATACAGTTGATTTCAGCCAGCCTCTGTCAGTGCCACTCTAGGGCTGGCACATGGATAAATAATTGCAGTAACCATGGAAAGGGAAGGATGTTATAAATGGCCAAGAGTATGGACTCTCCACTCAAAAAGCTGGCCTAGCTCCTTCCATCAGTGAAGGTTCAACCTGTTAGCAACAGACATCTATGCTGAGTTATGGCAACATTTCTCAAGGAGAGCAACCAGCCATTTGGTGACGTGTTGATTATATTGGACCCCTTTTACTCTGGAAAGATTAGTGATTCATCTGGAGGCAACATATATTTCGAGTACCAATTTGCGTTTCTTGTCAACCAGTACCACTGTCTGAGGATTTACAGAGTGAGTAATCCACCAACATGAGATCGTGCATAACACATCAGATCAAGGAATGTACTCTACAGCAAAGAGGTAGGCACATGACCACAGGATCCAAAGGTCCTGCAACATACAGTACTATCCGGAAGCTACAGGCCTGACAGAGCAATAGAACGGCTTTGTGAAGCACCACTGAGATATCAATTTGGAGAAGAAACTCTGTGAGAACGGGATGCCTTTCTACAGGATCCTAAGCCAGCAACCACTGAATGGAGCATGTGTACAAGAGGTAGAAAACATGAGCTTTGAAACAAGTGGTGAAAGTGAGTGCAGCCTCATTTATCCTTATTCCCAGTGAACCACTTGGGAAACTCTCCCACGCCCACAACTCTGGGCTCTGTAGGAAGAAGGAAAAAGCTTCTTCAGGTGGCACCGAAAGAGTCTCTTAATCACTTAGGACCCCTAATGCCAATAGATCAGCAGGCAGGAAAAGTCGCTGCTGGCAGGGCTAACGGACTTGCTCACCAGGATGAGGCAGGGTGGTTGTCCATGAGGAAGCAGACCTGAGAGCTTCCCCTTTTGCTATCACAATTTCCTTTAGTAGCTACCATGGGGCATTTCTTGCTGCTTCTCTGCCCTACTTTGGGATTAAATGAACACGTGCAGTAGCCATGGCCTGAGAAGGGCCTGGTGATCAAGGCTCAGAAACTTTGTGGATGACACTCTGGGACACTCAACCAGGTAACCTCCCTGGACAGAAAAGATGCTGCCTGAGAAGCAGCAAAGAAATCTAAAA
>NW_012135858.1:3884378-3891993 GCF_000956105.1 Propithecus coquereli
ACAGATGAGACACAAAGAGGTTAAGTAACTTGCCCAAGATTGCACAATTTATAAGTTGAGGAGACAAAGAGACTCAGGCTGACTGGGTCCAGAGCCTGTGCTGTTTACCACTCACCTGAGCTGCCTGCAAGGCCAGCACACTGAACTTGTCCAACACAGAGTGCTGGGTGTAGAACTGAATGCACAGACATTGGCCTCACCATATGGGGGTGGGGGGACAGGGTGGGCACACAAATGCCAAGCAAGTCCCCATACTGACTGCAGAGAAATAGTCCACTCAGCCTAAATTTTGGAAGTCACAGTATTCAGAAAACCTCTTCTACAGAAGAGATGCCAAAGGAAATGAATAGAGAAAATGCAACCTTTTAACAAAAATAAAAACATGAAAATAAAATTTATAAATGAAATGTGACTTGTCTTCTAGCAAGAAATGTGACATGTCTTCTAGCCTACTGGGGTTATAATTTCCTTTAATGTCCCAAAGAAAATGGTTCAAGTCTTTATTCCACGTGCTATGAGAAGGACAGTGCCTCAACATTTTTTTCAGAATTTCTGAGGAGCTTGTTCTCCTACATTGTTTCAATTTTCTCTTCCTGACTCATTTCCTGTAACTGCTGTCCTTGTTTCACTGTTTCCTCTGACCTTCCAGTGGCCTTTCCCAAAGAATTCCTCCACCAAACTAACATACGTAATAATCTTTTATTGAGGGCTCAGTATAACTAAGGGGAGAGGAAGGAAACTTAAAATTAAAATTTAGACATCACTCTGCTAATATTCCACAGCCACCACAGCCTGAAATTTCTCACTGGCCATCTGTCTCCTCAGGTTCCAACTTCTGCCAAAGTGTGGGTTTTCTAGTCTCTACAGAGACCCTTTTCCCGTTTCTCGTCCATAAAATGTGCTCATAAGCAAGCCTTTCCTTCAATCAAAACTCCATTTTCTTTGTGGAAACAGCCTCAGCCAAGTGTCAGGAACAACTATCTCGATCAGTTAGTTCGGACTAAGGAACAACCGCTAGTATCGCCACTCATCCAATGAGTACTTTCCTTTTAAAAAATATTTATATACTTTCAAACATGTTTCAATATGATAGAATTTTAACTTAGAACACAAATTAGACATTTTCAAGAGTGTAGAAGGAGATATTTTTCAGAAAGGGGGAGAAGAGGAGAGCAGAAGAGAGAAAATGAGCAAGGCATGAGTGGCTGGGATTTGTCCCTGGAGTGAACTTGAATGGTGTGTATTAACGTGTCAAATTTCCTGTCTATTTTTTTGTTTGTTTTACATCAGTTCACTTAGAGGAGACAGCAACTCTTTGGCTAACAAAGATGGTTGTTTCAGTATATGTTCCTTGCTTAGATATACCTAGCAATAGCAGAAGCTAAAATACTTTTACATAATTTTTTTGAATTTATCCCCTATTTTCTAGTATTTTGATCCACAGCATACCACAATATACAGAGTATAATATAAACATGGTGAAGTAAAAAAAAAACAAAAAAATGAGCCAGAGATTATAAATCAGGAATACTGAATTTCTCTGGATGTGGCCCTAAGTCAGAGGCTACAAAGCAAGGGAGACAACACAAGATGGCTGCTAAGGTTCCTTTCCATCCTGAAAGTCACTTAAGACCTAATCAGTCTATTGAAAGCCCATACCATGGCCAAGGCTCACTGGCAGATCCCTCCTTTAAACCGACTTACTCATTCCTCTTGTGGGGGAGGGTGCAGCCAGCTGAGCCCCACACCTGGGGTTGCCCTCAGCCAACGGAGAGTATCCCTCCTTGGGGGCACCCTAATTCTAATGACTGGCCAACACAGGGTCATAAAGGCCTGACCCCATGCCTCAATTAAGGACTACCCTAAAGCCCCAGCCCAGATTCAAAACTCACTGGGTATCAGCTGAGGCCTTTGTTGCAATTGTATTTTAGGTTAACTTCTTCTATCAAATCCTGCTTCCTTCACTTCCTCATAGGCTTTGTTGCAGATAGTGCTTTAGTAAACCTCCCGAATGAAAGAATGCCATTCTCCCTCTCTAGGTCCGTTTCCCATGGAATCCACTAACAGGATTGATGCAAGGAGTGATTCAAGGAAGCCAAACCTAACATAGGATTTTGAAGGTGAATCTTGTGTGGACTTGGCAAGGGGACCCCATCACTGTGGCACGTGGAGTACTGATAGACAGTCTGCGTTGTGCTGTAGCAGTACAACCGTTACAGCTTTCACTGGCAGGGAACTGGGATGGGATACCTTTGAAAGGGGATGAGAGGTGGGTGCAATATCAGAGATGTGCAATTACTACTTTAGGGAAAGTAATAATTACAAGGACAATGAAATCTGAACACTTTGGTTGAATGCCATCTATACATTAGAAAGACACAAAATCTGAGCATGATTAATCACAAATTTAAGGCAAAATAGGAAAATTAAAGGCCTCCTGGCAACATATAAAGACTATGATCTATAAAAGGGCATAAAAAGCTGAGCCTCTGGCCCAGGACTTAATTATTAAGTGTAGCACTGAGAAGGTTGAATTCTCATTTCCATCCAGTTTGCTAGGCCAAAGTAGGGACAATAGTTAGGAAGAGATGGGGCCATGAGACTGCAATAGGAATATCTGACCCATGTACTTAAGAAACTTGAAATCCCTTTGGACAGATAGAAGTAGTTTATCATCTCCCTTTGAAAGGCTAGCACTTCACTTTCCTTTGGCTGAGACAACACAGAGGCCTCTTTCTTGCAAGATAACACATCCCCATTAGCATCTACCCACCCTTTCTCTCCCTGTTGCCAGACCAATAACTTGGATCATGTCACAATATAACCAACTTAGGGATATGCTGGGCCCACTAAGGGAGAAGAGGCATATTATGTTGAAGGAGCTACAAAACCCATCCAGTATGTACTAGGAGGAGATCAAAGATTATGTATGGGACTGAATTCTAAGGTGTTGGATTAATGTGAGGGAGGAGTGAGAAACATAAAGTTGAATATAGGAGATTTTATCATTATGGGAACACTCTCCTAAACTATAGTTTTCAACACCCTAGCAAAGACCCCAGAAAATCAGGATAACATGCTGCTAGAATAGTTCTTAGATTCTTGGAGGAAGTGATGGCTTCCATTAAGTAAAGTAGAAATTTCAGAAAGGCTGTTGTAGATGGTAGAACAAGAACAGGTATAATATGTGGATATTATATGCAAGGTCTGAAAACCAATCAGCTGTTTATATTCCTTCAGAGGACCTGGAGGACACCCCATTTACCAAAGGGACCACCAACATCATGGAGAAGTTTACTATTGGCTGGGAGTAGGATATGCTGTTATAGAACTGGGCTGTATGCTAGCAGAACGGCTTACAGCAGGAGTTTATAAACTTTGCTGCCCCTGGAAATCTTTAAAAATTATCGATGCCTGGCTCCTACCCTAGACATTGTGATTTAACTGGGATAGGTTAAAAACTGGGCATTAGGATTTTTAAAAGCTTACCAGGTGATTCTAATATGCAGTAGAGTTTGGGAATCACTGGATTATATGAAATTAACTAACAGAGGCCAAGTGCCAGTGCTTAGCCATCAGACAAGGTGAGTAAAATTATCCTAAAAAGTGGCAAGGTTAGAGTGGCATCCAAGGGGCCTGAACCATAGAGTGCTATGGCTGTGGTTAGTAGAACAAGGCATTCCCAGGATCAAGATGCATGGACAGTCAACAATAGTACTGCTTGCACGCTCAAAAGCAATCAAGTATTGATGAACAAGAAACTGAGGGCAGCCAACCCAATAAAGTCATGATTCCTTACCCAGTTTCTGAATCTGAACCAGTGTTCAGACCCAGCACAAATGACTGAAGGGGCAGCTAAGTCCTTAAGTAGAAGGACCCTGAATCACCATGACATCCTCAATCTTTCTTCAAGGGACCTGTAGCTATTTATTTGGATAATCATTCACTGGGGAAAGGGAATACTCAGACATTTCAGGGACTGTTATAAATAGGTTCTTAGCCAACCTTGACACCTAGAGACCAGAAATATCATGATCCTTCCCCTGCCATTAAAATAGGAGCTTATGATAACCAAATAATAAATGGAGTCTTGCGTTAGGTCCAGAGCACAGAAGTGCACTGGGTACATTGACCCCATCCCCACTGCCCAGTGGTCATTTTTCATGTCCTTGAATGCATAATTGAACATACTTGGTATACCTGGAAGTTAACATTATCCTCACATTATTTCTTTTGATCTTAAGGATTAAGACCTATTGTCACGGATAGGTCAAGTTGAAACCTCTGAAATTACCTTTCTCACTCTTATCGATAAAATAACATCACAGAATAGCAGACATTAGTGACAACCTTAAGGACCTAAGGGAGGCAAGGATAGTGGTCTCCATCATATCCTAATTTGATTCACCAGTACGCCCCCTTAAAAAATGAGTGCTACTGAAAGCCTGGCATAAACTCATTTAAGTTAATTCTCAATTGTGATTGCCATGCTATATGTGGTGTCTTTATTAAAGCAGAATAACATGATCCCAGATACATGGTACATGAACACTGATCTGGGGAATGTGCTCTTTCCCACACCTATCAAGAAGAAAGACAATAAGCAGTTTACAGTCACACGATTTACAACCACGGGACTATATTAGTTCTTCTGCCCTCTATCATAATTGGTTCCTAGTATCAATGAGATCCTGTTAATTGTACTGGATAGGCAAGAAGCAGCAAGTATTTTGGAGGCTTTGGTAAGACATGCGCACTGCAGAGAGTAGAAAATATACTCTACAAAGATTTAGAGTCCAGTGAAGTCTTTGAAGGTCTAATAGTCTGTGTCGTGCCAGAATATACAAACCAAAATGAGAGACAAAGTATTTTGTCCCATTCCTTCCACCAGTAAGAAGAAAGCACAGTATCTGGTAGGCCACTCTGGTCCTGAAGGCAACATATTCCATACTCCAAAATCCTCCACCCATTGACTAAGTGGCATGGAAGACTCCAAGCTTCAGGTAGAACGCAGAACAGGGAAGGGCACTGTGGCAGTTTCTGCATAACAATAGGTCTTAATTTTCCAGATCAAAGGAAGCAATGTAGAAATAATGGCAAATGACAAATAAGTTAATTCTGATTGTACGTTTAGTGACTTCTCTGGGATTGACATAAGCATGGCCAGAGGAGGCAGGTAAGCTAGTGAGCTACAGGGGCAGGTACTCAGGCTCCCATGTCACCCACCTCTGAATCCTCTCCCTCAGTTCACATCTGTGACTGAATGGGGGATCCCTTGTGACCAACTGATATAAGCATGGTTAATATAGTCTTGGCTCAGTATATGAGTGCAAAATGAGAAAGAATTGTCCAGGGGTAGCCCTAGTGACCGCACTTTGCATGATGCATCCTATCCTCTACTTAGTTTGGAAAGACGAGTGGCCTGAGAATGTGTACGGGCTTATGGCCTGGGTGGTGGTGACTGCTTCTCTCTTAGTCTGTTCAAGATTCCGTAATGAAATATTACAGACTGGGTGGTTTACACAACAGAAATGTATTTTTTCACAGTTATGTTGGAGTCGAAGGTCAAGGAGTCAGCAAGGTTGACTTCTTTTGTGACCTCTCTCCTTGGTTCGCAGATGATGGCTCTTCACATAGGTGTGCATTTGTGCATGTTCATCCCCAGGTTTCTCTGTGTGTCCTAATCTCTTCTTCTAAGGACACCAGTCATATTGAAGTACAGTCCACCATAATAGCCTCATTTTAGCTCAATCATTTCATAAAGGCCCTATCTCCAAATAGAGTTCCATTCTTAGTTACTAGGGGCTAAGACTTTGACATATAAATTTGGGGTGGGGGAGGAAAAAAAATCATCCTGTAACATTTTCTGGCCCTAGAAAGAAAGATACTGAAAGATCAGGGACTAGAGGTCCAGGGAAGAGGCATGTGGATGGGCCTTAGCAAATGGGAACCAATTGTAATGATTTTTGTTTGACATCCATACACCCAGGAAAGAGCATACATCATAGAAGAGGCAGTAAACAATCGCACAGATGCAATGTTTCATACAGTTGATTTCAGCCAGCCTCTGTCAGTGCCACTCTAGGGCTGGCACATGGATAAATAATTGCAGTAACCATGGAAAGGGAAGGATGTTATAAATGGCCAAGAGTATGGACTCTCCACTCAAAAAGCTGGCCTAGCTCCTTCCATCAGTGAAGGTTCAACCTGTTAGCAACAGACATCTATGCTGAGTTATGGCAACATTTCTCAAGGAGAGCAACCAGCCATTTGGTGACGTGTTGATTATATTGGACCCCTTTTACTCTGGAAAGATTAGTGATTCATCTGGAGGCAACATATATTTCGAGTACCAATTTGCGTTTCTTGTCAACCAGTACCACTGTCTGAGGATTTACAGAGTGAGTAATCCACCAACATGAGATCGTGCATAACACATCAGATCAAGGAATGTACTCTACAGCAAAGAGGTAGGCACATGACCACAGGATCCAAAGGTCCTGCAACATACAGTACTATGCAGAAGCTACAGTACTATCCAGAAACTACAGGCCTGACAGAGCAATAGAATGGCTTTGTGAAGCACAACTGAGATATCAACTTGGAGAAGAAACTCTGTGAGAACGGGATGCCTTTCTACAGGATCCTAAGCCAACAACCACTGAATGGAGCATGTGTACAAGAGGTAGAAAACATGAGCTTTGAAACAAGTGGTGAAAGTGAGTGCAGCCTCATTTATCCTTATTCCCAGTGAACCACTTGGGAAATTCTCCCACGCCCACAACTCTGGGCTCTGAAGGGTTAGAAGGAAAAAGCTTCTTCAGGTGGCACCAAAAGAGTCCCTTAATCACTTAGGACCCCTAATGTCAATAGATCAGCTGGCAGGAAAAGTCGCTGCTGGCAGGGCTAACGGACTTGCTCACCAGGATGAGGCAGGGTGGTTGTCCATGAGGAAGCAGACCTGAGAGCTTCCCCTTTTGCTATCACAATTTCCTTTAGTAACTACCATGGGGCATTTCTTGCTGCTTCTCTGCCCTACTTTGGGATTAAATGAACACGTGCAGTAGCCATGGCCTGAGAAGGGCCTGGTGATCAAGGCTCAGAAACTTTGTGGATGACACTCTGGGACACTCAACCAGGTAACCTCCCTGGACAGAAAAGATGCTGCCTGAGAAGCAGCAAAGAAATCTAAAATGAGCAGTGATGTCAAATACCAGTTGTGGCCCAAAGACCAGCTACTGTTGATCTTGTATTTTGCTCCACCAAACTTTTTCTCATACAGAATCAGATGGAGTCTAATTATTAGACAAGGCAAGTGGATCCCTGACAGCACAGGACAGACTGTGGTAGATGTCAGCGTGCACTATCCAGATCCCCTCTCTAAAACCTGAGGAACTCATTCCATGGACTGCTGGGGAGCTGCCAGCTGAGGGCTCACAGGTTGAATCTCTCCCCAGGAATTGAAAGAAAGCTTCCTTGCTCAAGTTTGTGCCCCTCACTGGGAGCAGCTTGCATCATTTCAGGACAGCTTGAAAGCCTGTCTCATTCTGGTGCTCCCTGAGGGGTCAGCTTGAAGCCTTTAGGCAACCACACTGCAGCTCAACTCCCTGTTGCC
>NW_012135858.1:3901823-3904777 GCF_000956105.1 Propithecus coquereli
TAGTTTGAACTCATGCTGAGCTTAATATAGATACAATTTTTCATATATTAAATATGTATATACATGTTAGTACACGTGTGTATCTCCTTGTTCTGTCAACTAAGAGGGCCTAGAATTCCCAGTAGTAATGAGCACTTCTAGCAGTCAGATTTAAGTTTCTAAAACCATTCTCTAATAAATTAACCAAGGGTCCTTAGAGGAATGATTCTAGGACCAAGGCAAAAAATACACACAATGAGCCAAAGCATCTTGTAGTTCCAGAAAGGTATTAAGTAATAATAAAAACCCTACATTGATGGGAATATGTAAAGGGGATGAAGGAGCCAACAGAAGGAGCTCCCAATGGCCAAGGTTGATCAATTTGAGAAACAAAATGAAGTAGTATTATATTATAACCTGAAGTATTAAATAAATTTCCATGAGTTGTTATTGATATAAGTAAATAATTGAATAAATAAATGGTGGAAAAGGAGACAAATACCCCTTGCAGAAGAATTCCAAATAACTTACATAGGTACTTCCACCTTGAGGAGGGGGAGCATAAATCTCCGTTCCTTAAGTGTGGAATAGAAGTCACTGTGTATAGTGATTACGTTTCAAAGAGTACAGTATGAAAAAGGGAAAAATAATAACTTTATGGTGGAGAAACCTAACAACCACTACCTCAGCCAGGTGATCAAAGTCAGTATCAGTGATGAATCATGTTGATAGAATGTATCCCTGTAATACCAGCAGTGACAAGTCATGTTGATAGCATGTATCCCTGATATGATGAAAATGGCACTTTACCTCTGTGATCTTCTGCCCAAAACACATAACCTCAATCTAACCATGAGAAAAATATCCAACAAATACCAATAGATGGGCATTATTCAAAGTAGTCCTAACCAGTAGTCCTAAAAGCTGTCAAGGTCATCAAAAAAAATTCAGCTCTAGCTTTATAATTAAAATTATAACTGTCTAAACAAAAAAATGGGCATTTTTAAAAAGCTTCAGAGTACTTGCTGGAAAATGATTATTTGATTTAGCAATTGTTTCAGACAGTCCAAGATGTATGCCTTGCAAAGGAGCCCTGTGTCCGGACCATAACCTTTAAGAGATGAGAGGAATAATCTGAACCTGTAACAGCACCGGTCGCTGTGTTCTAAAGTATAAATATTCCTGTCTTCAGCTGGCATTTAGCATTATAAAAGAAGAATGATGTCCTCTATTACAGCAAAGAAAGAATCATCAATTCAGTTTACATGGAGATTTTCTAGGTCCTTGCGTCAATCATTTCATAAAATTATTGATTAAAAGAAATAGAAAAGGAGTGAAATGGCATAAATAATAGAAAAACATTGAAAACCTGCTCACACTCAGTGTTTTTGAGCTTATGATGCAGATCTCAATTCAAATTTAACCTTCAAACACAAATGTCAGGAAATATGCCATCCCTTGACTGAGCATCCAAGGACAATCCATTGCTTCCATGTATTTAATACACAATTAGACACCTGCTACAGAACATACAAAAATCTAAGAGTCAGATACTGGTTTTTCTTTTTATTTGAAGATTAAATTTATCTCAATATTAAAAGAGTGCACATTATAAGTGTATAGCTTGAAGAATTATCAAAAAGTGAATGCGCAAAGTGGATATGTCAGAAATAGAACATTATCAGCCCCCAGAAGACTCTTCTATGTCCCCTCTTAGTAATTGCCCCTCTCTTTTGAGAGGTAATAGTGATTATTTCTAACACCATAGATTATTTTTGCCTCTCTGTGAACTTTTTGTAAATCATCTCATACAGTATATATGTTTGTGTGCCTGGTTTCCATTTCTTAATATTAGTATTGTGAAAATCATCCATTTTTGTACATCTATAGTTTATTTATTTTCATTGCTGAAAAGTATTCTACTTTATAAATGTACAAAAATATTTAGTCACTCTTTTACTGATAATTTGGATTGTTTTCAGATTGGGGATACTACACAAATAATCTTGCTCTGAATATACTTCTATATGTTTTGGTGCACATGTGCAAGCATTGCTGTAGAAGATATACCTAAAAGGAAAAGTTCTGGTTCATGGGATATGAGCACAGTCAACATGCGTAGATAAGGACAGGTAATCTTCTCAGGTAGGCATGCCAAATTATTATACATTCTCACCAGCAGTGCATGAGAGTCTCCGTGGTCCACCTTGACACCCATGCCTGGTAAGGTGAGTTTGCTTAATTTTGGTCATCCTGGTGGTTATGTAGTTATAACCCATGGAGGCTTAAATTTGTGTTTCTATGATGACTAATGAAGTTGGGGGATTTTTCACATATTTGTTGACCATCTGAATATCCTTTTTATAATATATAAGTTTCTTGCCCATTTTTCTATACAGTTGTTTACCTTCTTATTGATATGAAAAAGATTTTGAAAAACAGCCCCTTTTTAGATTATTTGTGTTGGAAATACCCTCTCCTTCTCTTTGACTTACTTTTTCTCTCTCCTAATGGTGCCTTTTGATAAAGAGGTTCTTAATTTTAATAAATTGACAAAATGTCAATCTTTCCCTTGCTGGTTATTACATTTTTGTTCTTTTTTTTTTTTTAACCCCAACAACACAAAGATATCTTCCTAAGGAACTTTTTAAAGTCTGTATTGTTTTTCACAGATATACCTATGGTCCAAATAGGACTAATTTTGTTTATGTTGTATGATAATGGTCAAATTTTATTTTTTTTCTATATGAATACCAAATGACATTATTGAAAATATTTTCCTTTCTTCATTGCTTTGCTGAGCTACTTTTGTCATGAACCATGTGTTCATGCATGCATGCATGGGTTAGTTTTCATTTACTCTATTCTGTTCCTGTGGGTCTTTGTCTATTCTTCCATTAAAGGTACATTTGCTTAATTATTATAGCTTTACCATAAGGCTGGTTATCTATTTTTAATTCCTCATCTTTCACCCT
>NW_012135858.1:3915987-3918110 GCF_000956105.1 Propithecus coquereli
AATGATCTGAGGAGAAAATTGCTTTTGAAAAACTCAGAAAAAGCTTCTTAAAATCAACATTCATTAAAGCAAAACTCTTAAATTTTCAAGCTCCATTCAACTACCCTTAGTTCCCCCAAATTCACAGCCCTCTAATAGAAAATATGTTAAATAGTACAAGGCCCCTAGTTGGATGTGCTACTTCAAGTGACTTTTAAGATCTATTCACTTTAACATGAAAAACTAGGCTGCAATCAGCCTACTGCCTTAGGCAAACTGTAATTCCATCCTACACAACTGTCCTGATGCAGAAACAACCATACTGATCAGGTTCCTCACTCAGAAACTGACACCCCAACTGCCTGGTGTACCCTGGCTCTTTGACCCAGTGAACATCTTGACCTAATTAGATCAAATGTCTTTGCTGTTGGAGCACAGTAAGTGATGAATTTGATTTGTTTTCTAACATCTATATGAATAGTTTGAGATAAGAGTGTGAGATAATAGAATTCAGGGCTGGCAGGAGCCTTACAGTTCTGTGAGTTAGCAGTGGCCCCACAGCTAGTACTTAGCGGAGTTTAGGAGAGAATCCAGGAATCCTATTTTTGACTGAAACTTTGGCAAACATTAAATGATCTGATAAGACAAAAATGGGGTGTAACAGGGCAAAACTCTCACCCACTATTGGTAAAAGTGTGACCTCGTAAATCAATTTGGACAATAATTTGGCATGATCTTGTAAGTTGAATATATGCATAGCCTGTGACTCAGCAAATTTACTCCTGGAGATAGACTGTAAAGAAACTTGCACATGGACACTAGCAGTCATCATCTAAACTGTTCATGGCTACATTGTAACAGGAAAATAAAAGAAATAACATAAATATTTATCAACAGGAGCAAATGGATAAATACATTGTGATACTTTCTTGCAATAAAATACTATTTAGCAGATAAATTGAAAGAACTAGAACTATAGTCTAGAAGAATCTCAAAAATGAAATGTTGAATAAAAAAAAGTAAATTCCATGGGAAGACACATAGTATGATGGTTAATTTTATGTGTTGACTTGGCTAAACTCTGGTAGCCAGTTTTGGGTCAAACACTAGTACTGCTGTAAAGGTATTTAAGT
Organism: Propithecus coquereli; assembly: GCF_000956105.1. NCBI lineage: Eukaryota > Metazoa > Chordata > Mammalia > Primates > Indriidae > Propithecus > Propithecus coquereli. Next base: position 3,917,100 of record NW_012135858.1, read on the forward strand.
CCATAGATTCTGAGTAAAGCAGAGTGCCCTCCATAATGTGGGTGGTCCTCATTCACTCAGTTGACAGCCTTAAGAGAAGAAATGGATCCCTTGAGAGGAAGAAATTCTGCCTCCAGTCAGCCTTTGGACTCAAGCCGCAACATCAATTCTTCTTTGGATCTCCACACTGTGGCCTGCTTTACAGTTTTCATATTTGCCAGGCCCCCAACTGTGTACCGATTCCTTAAATCATATCTGTATCTATATCTAGCTATTAATAGCTACCTACCTACCTACCTACATATGCACATACATACATGGTTTTATCAGATGCTCAAATATAGTAATTACTGCAGTTAGGATTCTCATCTGGTAAGCTTTGTAATTAGGGAGAAAAAAAAAAAAGCATAGTTTTTGGATTAAGACAAACAAACTTGGATTGAACTTCCATCCCAGCCATCCCAAAAATTTGTATGATTTTTTTTTTAAATTAACTACTGGAATTTTTTCTCTCTCCTCTATAAAATAAGATTATAACCAGTTATTTGAGGACTAGATAATAGAATGTATGAATGTGGCCAATATGCTAAAAAATATGAATTTGCTCTTTCTAAGATGCTCTGAGATCTTATTTAGCAGGTGAAATTTAACAAAACGATAGCCTAAGAGACCCAAAGGCCTACACTAACTTAAAGCCAGTATTCCCACGGAATACACTTCTCACTATATCCTTCAAGAATGAGGTACTATTTTCCACCCATCAAATTAACAATATTGGAAAAGACTGGAAACATCCAGTGCAGGCAGTGGCATGGGGAAGAGGAACTCTTATACTTTGCTGGTGGAAGTATGGATTGCTACAAACTTCTTGGAAAATAAGGGTACTGTATCCACATCCCAAACCAAAAGCATCAGTATGTAAGGATATATGTGAAAAGATGTATATTGCAGTAATTTTTGTTGTAGCAAAAAACTGAAAATAACCTGCATGTCTATTAGTAGTGGAATGCAGTAGTAGGTGGGAGTGCATAT
>NW_012135858.1:3918160-3919180 GCF_000956105.1 Propithecus coquereli
TATATCCCACATTCAATTTGTTTTAAAAATGCTGCTGGTTCTAATTTTAAAATATATCCAGAACATTCCCACTTTTCATCACTTTCACTAAGGTACCATCATCTCTCGCTGGAATTATTGCAATGGCCCTCTACCCGATCTTTTGCTTCCATGTAAGACTCCCCGTGTAAAAACGTAAGTGAGGTCATGTCACTCTTCTGCTCAATATTTGCTATTTTTTCCATCTCACTCAGTAAAAGCTAAAATTTTAGAGGTGGCCCAGGAAATATGACTTAATGGGTCCTCTTTACTTCTTTTACCTCATCTCTTACCATTCTTTCCTCTGCTCACTACCCAGCATTACTGACTTCTCTGCTATTTCTTGGATAACCAAGAAACTTTCCTGCCATGGGTCATTTGTACTTGTTATTTTCTCTGTTGGGAACATTTTTTTATTTCCTCCAAATATTATCTGAGAAGTTATCACTGACCTATTTAAGGTATAAACTGTCCTTGCAGCATCAGAACTTCCTATCCTCATTTCTTTGCTTAATATTATTCACAGTGTTGTCACTTGCTAATATACTTTATATCTTGTTTATTTTGTTTACTTGCTGTCTCTCTCCACTAGAATGAAACCTTCCTAAAGACTGTGATATTTTGTCTCTATTGTTCTCTGCTATATCCTCAATGTTTTGGACAGTACTGGGAACACATATGGTAGCCTCTAAATATTTATTTAATGAATTAAAAAGGCATATACTTTTAAAATACTGTAAGAATTCAAATATTGGTTCCAGCTGGATTTAGCAGGGAAGGTTTCTAAAAGTAGGTAGGATTTAATTCACAATTGCAAAGATGTGGAAACAACCCAAGTGTCCATCAATACATGAGTGGATTAATAAAATGTGGTATATGTATACCATGGAGTACTATTCAGCTTTAAAAAACAATGGTGACATAGCACCTCTTGTATTCTCCTGGATAGAGCTGGAACACATTCTACTAAGTGAAGTATTCCAAGAATGGAAAAACAAGCAC
>NW_012135858.1:3919230-3919931 GCF_000956105.1 Propithecus coquereli
ATATCAATATATATAGTGTACATGTGTATTAATCACATCTAGGATAATAAGCACACCCAGTTGTATAAATCACCATTCAATTTATTGGTGTTGAGAGTCAGCTGGATTCTGGATTCTGTTCATAAGGGATCGTTATATGGAAAAGTTCAAAGACAGAGTTAAACCATGCAGGTTAAATATATTCATTGTGTATTTCAGGGGATTTCTCTACCAGATCCCATTAAATCTTTTTCATTAGTATCCCATAATAGCTGTACCTAGGGAGAGTCTAAACTTTGGCTCAAGAGTAATTCTGAAAGGTTGAGTGTGGAGTAAATATTCCCGTTTGAGGTGGTGAGGGGCACAGTTCAAAGAGGAAGGAGACTGAGAGAAGGATTGCTGGAGTTTGAGGGTAGTAAGATGAAGGGATAAAAGGCAAGTGCTCAAAAGACTCTCCTAGTGAGCATGGCATCGGGCAACCAAGAGCAAAAGGAGGTTAAACGGGTAAGGTGCAGTTCACAGGTTCAATTACACGCCACTGTGAAGCCAGGTATTTCTGACATATAATTACTTTTGAATTCTCTTTTCTGGGAACCACTGCTTGAGAAGGCATGCAAGTGGAGAAGGCCACCATAATAGCCTCATTTTAGCTCAATCATTTCATAAAGGCCCTATCTCCAAATAGAGTTCCATTCTTAGTTACTAGGGGCTAAGACTTTGAC
>NW_012135858.1:3919981-3922047 GCF_000956105.1 Propithecus coquereli
CACACATATAATAAGCCCACCCAATTGTATAAATCACCATTCGATTTATTGGAGTTGAGAGTCAGCTGGATTCTGGATTCTGTTCATAAGAGATCGTCATATGGAAAAGTTCAAAGACAGAGTTAAACCGTGCAGGTTAAATATATTCATTGTGTATTCCAGGGGATTTCTCTACCAGATCCCATTAAATCTTTCACATTAGTATCCCATAATAGCTGTACCTAGGGAGAGTCTAAACTTTGGCTCAAGAGTAATTCCGAAAGGTTGAGTGTGGAGTAAATATTCCCGTTTGAGGTGGTGAGGGGCACAATTCAAAGAGGAAGGAGACTGAGAGGAGGATTACTGGAGTTTGAGGGTAGTAAGGTGAAGGGATAAAAGGCAAGTGCTCAAAAGACTCTCCCAGTGAGCATGGCATCGGGCAACCAAGAGCAAAAGGAGGTTAAACGGGTAAGGTGCAGTTCACAGGTTCAATTACACCCCACTGTGAAGCCAGGTATTTCTGACATATAATTACTTTTGAATTCTCTTTTCTGGGAACCACTGCTTGAGAAGGCATGCAAGTGGAGAAACCGTCAATGGGCCATAACCAGATTATTTGGAATTGAAGTAACTCTGGGCTGTTTGAATGATTGCCCCTCAGCCCTACCAATCCAAGCATGCCTGGGCGCCCTGGGTTCAGCTGTGTGTCTTGCCCTATGACATGACCTCCTTTCCCCAGCCTGAAGAGCAAGGATCAAGCAGCTCTCAGAGTGTTGCCATCCACTCCACCTATTCCATGCCGCCTTCCCCACTGCCCTCACTGTAAATGCAGGAGGGAGGGAGGAGCCCAGATCTCCATTCCTCTGGAGACTGCCATGCAACCCCTTGGTGCAGAATGGGAAATGGGCAGCACTTGGTTGGTGCTCCTGAGCTACTACGCCAAGACTTCACCAACAGGGGAGTTCATAGACACGGCGTTTCCTACATTAGGCCAGGTCGGCAACCACAGAATGCCACTGATAAACCATAATCCACTCAGTTGTGCACAGACAGCAGCGAGCTCTCTACAAGATTCCATTTCATCAGTCATTTGTTGAACATGACCTGCTTCAGCCACTGAGTCAGGCACTAGATTTGTAAGGAAAAAGAAAGCACAGTTTCTGCATTCAAGAGGTTCAGTCTGTTGGAGACAAAGAAGCACTAGAAGAAGAACAGGAGGGACAGCAGTCCATGATGCTTAGGAACCCAGACCCTGCGGATGCAGACCTGGGTTCAAATCCCTGCTCCACCATTGCCTCACTGTACAACCTTTGTCAAGTTCCTTAACTGTTTGGGTCCTCAATCTCCTAATCTGTAAAATGGGGGTGATCCTCTCAGAGTTTTTAAAGAATTAAATAGGACAAAATAAAGAGCTTATCACTGTGCTTGGCATGTAGAAAACACCCAGTATATCGCAGCTACTCTTATAATTGTTCAGGACTAAGACAGTGGCAAAGATATTTCAGTCAAATGCACTCAAATGCTCAACACCAAAGTCATCTGAGTTAAAACCAGGGAATGTTGTCATTACTCAAACTCATTCTCTGTATTCCAATGCTCCATATTTATATGTTTTCACTCCCGTCACTTGTCGAGATCTCAACAAGTACAAAGAAGCAGAGGATAAGTAAAGCTCCACGTGCTCTGCACCTGCCACGAATAGTGACATGTCTTGGGGGCTTGCAGGTGGGAGATGGGAGTTCAGGAAACCATGGTAGAGTGACAAGGTGACAATCCAACACAAGAGCAGAACGAAAGAGTCCCCACCTTGCCCTACTTTCAATTTTATTCTACTCTGTAAACTGGATTTATATTAGAAGGAAAACAAATAAATATGTTACCCCCTAAGAGAGAACAAATTTTCATTTTAACAGTGACTTTTTTTGTATACACTTTTTTCACTTAAAGTAAGAAAAACTTGTTAATATTTTGAGTGTATATTCGTAGAAGTTCTTCCAACACTCTTAAAATCACGTTACGTCGTCAATTGCCTCTTTTACCCACACCTGTCCTGGTTCACAAACCCCAAATGCTTCCAAATCACCACA
>NW_012135858.1:3935442-3938219 GCF_000956105.1 Propithecus coquereli
ACCTAATAAAGAAGCCATAGTGTGCTTAAGATATTCTCTTTATTTTTGTCTTCTTCTTTCAATTAAATAAATTGCTAATTATCATGACAATAAATGAATAATATCAACTGACACATACAGAGTCCCTCCTGATGAGAATTAACCACTTATCATAGGCATCCGTGACTATGGGCTCACTTTATCCCTCACTACTCCCCCCAAGAACCTTATAATATTCACTTAAAGGGGGAAAAAACCCATTATTACAAAATCACATTTGAGTTATCTGTGTCTTCATTTATTGGAAGAAGGAAGTCCAGGAAATTATGTTAACTGAAATCACTATGCTTGCATAAAAGCCTGCAGGAACTGCTAAAGGGCAACTTGAATCCCATATTTAAGAATTGGGAGAGCTTGGGCAACATAGTTGCTTCTTGGATAAGAGAAATAAGGCAAGTAATAACCAACATAGATCTACATTTGACCTGATTTTCTCTACATATGAAAACAGATTTTTTCCAGCCCAATTATCAGGGAAATTTCCAAATTTTCCAAATTTCAAGTCATTGCCATTGGCAATACTATTGTTTTAAAGACTCTTTAATTGGTATTTCATAAGGTTAGCTGTATGTATCTTGTTAATTGAAATCACTGAATCTCTTCTTTATATTTCTAGACCACTGCCAAAAACAATGACTAAATTTAATAAGCAACATATCAGACTTGTATTAGACTTGTTCTAACTATTAGAACAAGTTGAGACCCCAGACTTGTCATAGAATAGATTATAGCATATTATACCATATCAATTTAAGAAATCAAAATTATAAACAGAAAGTCAATAGTAGTTTTTTAATCATATGTCTATACATTCCTTTACCCAATATAGATGTGATGAGAATTACTATGTACTTCAGAGATCATGTTGAATTGACTAGTCATAGAAACAAATTGTAGAGTCATTAAGTGACCTTAAAATTCACTTATCTCATTTATCAATCTGATAATAGATGTATCTGTCCCAAAACCTTTCCAACGGGCCAGTCAATGTTTGAACACATCCACTGAGACAGAATCCACAAGCCTGTGAGCAGAGGCACCTAACCGTAAGGGATCCATTGCTGATGGGTCGGAAGAGAGTTCCAGGAAGAATGACAAGCACGTGGAAAGGAGGAAAGGCCACCTCGGGGGAGGCACCCTGGAGAGTAGTTCAGGGAACTAAACAACACAGTGTGAATGGAACACACAGACCGGGAGAGGGTGGGCTCAGATGAGATTGCAGAAGCACATCCTGAATATGCATACTCTTGATAGAAAGTTATGACAGTAATTTTGGCTTTCTCCTAAGAGCAATATGAAGCTAAAAAAGGAATTGAAGTCATGCTATGGCATGATGATAATTGAATTTTTAAAAGGTCACTCTGTATGACAGCTTGGAGTGAGGTCAAGAGACTCAGAGGATCTCATCAACAATGGATTGTGGAAGTCCAAGAGACAGGATGGTGACTTGCGCTACAGTAGTGGTATGAAGATGGAGAGAAGAGGACGGGCTCATGAGAAATAAAAGGGAACATTGCTCTCCTCCCAGACCACATCCCAGGCACACACATCATGGTCCTCATGAATACAGCCACTGGCTGCTATGTGATACCCATGCAAGTCTGGCATCATTCTTCAGGGTTATTAGCTAAAAGCAGGATTTGCTGGTTCAGGTTCACATCCCATGTTCATGCTGTGCTTGGCTGATTTCATAAGAGCAGGGGAAGAACAGCCTGTGGTATGTCGCAACGTGTGCACTTTGCCTCCTGGAGCTGGCATATGATAGGCAGTGGGAGGAATGTTGACTGCCAGGAGGCCACAGGTGCAGGGAAAAACGCTCACCCACTCCCTGTGGGCCCTGGGTTTAAAAGCTTTAAACACCTGCCAAATCTGTAGCCTTAACTAGCCCAGCCTAGCTCAGCAGCCCTTTATCCCACCTGCCGGAAGGACTATTACAATCAATAAATAAACAGACACAATCAATCAAAAATTTCCTATGAACAGTCCGGTGAAATGCACCAGGTCCTTAGAAAGAATGTATTAACCTTTTAAAATGCAGTACCAATAGCTCAACAAAAAGCCCAGTGTAATTATCCTCTGAATAAATGACAATAAGGAGGGATGGCAGGGATTGTCTTATATTAGAGGGATACGAGAGTCTTTAGGCAAGACAAGCAAAAGTATGATAAATGTTTTGTATGTTATGTTTAATAATTGATGTAATTTACTTATTGGTCTAAATTGGGCTGGCAAACTGCAACATGCAAGCTGAGTCCCGTCTATCACCTGTTTTTGTTGAGTAAAGTTTTATTGGAACACTGCCACACTCATTTGCTTATATATTGTCTATGGCTGCTTTCCTTTCCTTTTATGCTACAACAGCAGAGTCAAGTAGGTGCAACAGAGACTGACGTCTCACGTGTATGGCCCACGAAGCCTAAAATATTTTCTGTCTCTCCCTTTAGAGAAAAAATGTGCCAAACCTGGTCTATCGCCAAACAGAACTTAGTTTCACAGAGTAATAGGCTTCTTTTTAGCAACTTTTACATCAATTCTTGATGCCCATGTATGTAGTTACTACACATGTAGAAACTTGTGAATCTAAATTCCATTTGACACTAATAAGAGATGGAAATGGAATTACCAAGTAAAGATGGAAATGGAATTGTTGATTCTTTTTGAAGTCAAAAAATTAGGCCAAATGTTGCTCTCGGAGTAGCTATTTTCATGTGTTTTAATAGCATAGGCTTTCATTTTTT
>NW_012135858.1:3938269-3939393 GCF_000956105.1 Propithecus coquereli
ACATTGAGTTTATTTTTATTCTTTCTGTATCTTTCTTCACTCTTCAAACTATGCTGTGAAAGAATATATTTTTTAAAAAATTCACTGCTGCATTTTAAAAGAGTTCTAAATATTATATATTAAGTCAAATGTGAACAAGTAAATTACAGAGCAGCAGAACATCAGATCTCAATGGATTCATGTGGGACTAGCCTTCTAGGTATGGAGAGAAAGGTAAATAAGGTAAATAATCCTACCTAACGTTTGCTATGCTATACACAAACTCACTCAATGGGCAAAAAAATTAGGGGTTATAGCAATATAATTTTTCCTTTGTTCTTTCTTCCAATTTCAACAGAAAATATTTGTAGAATAATAGAATTTGTGATTCAAAACCACAGTGATATTTAGTGGTCTTTCAGTGTGGACATTAAGAGTCGATCAGATTAGAGATTCATCTCATGATGTTGGAAAAAGTTTTTACAGCCATTAGCAAAGCTTGAGTTATCTACTCTTTTGTTATGAAGTAACCATCCTTAGAGCAGTATTTTGACTTTTTCAACACTGATAAGCTCTAAAAAAATAGGCAATTGCTGAATTTGTTGTGCTTTATAATTTATACAAAACCTTTTCTTGCATTAGTGTCCTTAATCCATAAATCACTCTCTGGGGTTGTCACAAGTGTCCCCATTCTACAGAAGGGGAAAAATGAGTCTTACAGGACATAACTGAGCTTTTGGAGGGCAACAGCAGGAAATGTAAAAACCATGAGTTGAAACTAGTCCTGCTGACAATAAAACCACAGTTCTTTTAATCCTGCCCAATGGTACAGTTAAAATCTGAGGAAGGTTTTTATGCAAGGTAAGAAATTCTCTTGAGTTCTTGAGACTAAACTTTCTGCATTGATAATGGTGACATATTGGTGCTTATAAAACAGTTGTTGAATGAATGAACAAATGAAGCATTACTATTCTTCATCATACCTTAATATTTTCCTTCTCCTTTTGTAATCTTGGAACATTTTGGAATTGGTATAATTATATTTTTTAAAAAGTAATGTCAGTTTTTGAATTTTACAAATCCATTATTTTATTACCACAAAGAATTTGGAGTCACAAAACCTAATAAAGAAGCCATAGTGTGCT
>NW_012135858.1:3952658-4105192 GCF_000956105.1 Propithecus coquereli
GATGACCATGGTCTATTTTTTAGTGATAAAAGCAAATTGCAGAGTAATCTGCTTAGCTGGATCCCATTTTTATTTTTGTACACACATACACGCACACATACATTCACAAAGAAACACATTTGCATATGATTGAATAAACTAGAAATATGTAAAAATAAAGACACAGCTAGCAACATTAGTTAGCTGAAGGTAGAACAAGGAAAGTTCAGAATATTTACATTTGTGTATTTTTTATTACGTAACTTTAAAAAATAATCATGCATTACTATGGTGAAATACAACAAATCCAGTTAACAAAATGAACCCAAGATCTCACTGGGTATCTAAGACCTTTAACTGTACAGTTCCTCCCTAATTATGTGCACAGACTTTGAGTATAATCTTTCCTTTTAATAATTGGTCCTAAATATTTATTTGGTATCAAGACACTTTAAAGTGGGTCTACCAACATTTTTCTCCACCTGATTTACTTGAAGGCAAATCTTCTGTTTTAAATTTCTCCAAAGCTGCTTTTTCTTCCATATCTCTATCAATTAGCACAAGGAAGAGCTAACAAGAAAAAGAAAAACATGTTTATATTTTTGTCTAACATTCCTTTGACTACTTATTTTTGATCTTTGTGTCTCTTGATATTCACAAATAAAATATACATCTGCTTTTTTAAAAAAAGAAAATATAGAAATAATAAGTTTCAATGCCAAGATGCTATTTAAAAATTTTTACTTGTTTCTATTTATTTTTAAGGGAAGATTTCACTTCTCTTATTTCTGCCTAATAATTTGAGTTGCATGTCGCTTTATTTTGACAAAGTGACTGTAATTAATCTTAAAGAAATTACGTCCCTTGAAAAACACAGTATTACTTTAAATGCTATTTAAAAACCAATATTAAATGGTCACACACACATACACAAATAATACTACTGAGCAATCCTCTCTATGACAACTACTTTGAGTTAATTTCCAAGGTTAGAAATGAATTCATGTAGATTCATTCACACTTTCTTACTAGTTTTCATTTGGATTTGATATAAGCATTTGGCAAAATAAGATCCATAGCCAACCATTTCTGATTCTTACATATCTTTATGGCTCTTTGTTTTTGAATACTAAGGCTTAAGACAAATAACTCAGATATGAGGATGTTTCCTCTAATTTTATACAACATCATGTCTTAAGAACAATACCCCATTGTCATGATTTCTGTGATTATTGGCAAGTGTTCCTCTTTTTAATCTCCTTGCCCATAGCAGGTGCAGATCTCTGCTACCCCACCTCTATGACCTCCTCCCAGAGCCAGTTGTGGCTACTTGTTTAAAGCTACAGTGATTTCATGTATCATCGATGTGCCCCTTGAGAGCTGGAATTTAGCCGTGGTGAGCTTGTTAAAGAGGCCAAACTACAAATTGCTATGGTCTGAGTTCAGAACAGAGGCTCTTCTCATACGGACTGTGTGTTCAATTCACCCTGATGTTCTGGGCCCCACAACACAGACAAGCAACCCTCTGGTAAATTCCAGGTCAATTTGACCTTCCACTCTGAAATTAATATTTCAAACTTCTCTACATTTCTCAAATTGCAAATCTGCTCATATCCTTTCTTCCTCCCAAGAAGTAACTTCGTTGTGAATTTAGAGAAAATAGAAGCCATCTGTGTTTGTTTGCTAGGGCTGTCATTACAAAGTACCAGCGACTGGCTAGCTTAGACAACAGGAATTTATTTTCTCACAGTTGTGGAGGCCAGAAATTTGAGATCAAGGTGTTGTCAGGTTTGGTTTCTCCTGAGGTCTTTCTCCTTGGCTTTATCCTGAGATTTTTCTCCTCGGCTTGTAGGTGGCTGCCTTCACCCAGTGTCTTCTCACAGTCTTCCCCTGTGTGTCTGTGGCCTCATCTCCTCTTCTTATAAGGACACCAGTCATATTGGATTAGGGCCCACCCATATGACCTCATTTTACCTTAATTACTTTTATTAGAGGCCCTATCTCCAAACACAGTCATGTTCTGCGGTACTGAGGGATAGGACTTGAACATATGAATTTTGTTGGGGGGAGCCACAATTCAGCTCATAACACCATGAAACAGGAATTCCTTCTACTCCCCACCTGCAAACCTTCATGTGCACCGTGTTCTCTCCTCCTCCCTTCAGTTAGTTTAAGGCCAATACTTCTAGCTGGATTCTAAGTCCTTTCACCTTATCAGAAAACTTGCACTAGTTAGTATTGCTTCAACCCATTTAACTTCAATTTTTCTCGCCCTATGAATCAGTAAAAAGTAATATTTCTCAAGTATCTTCCACCTCAAAAAACAAAAACAAAATAAAACAGCAACACATTTTTCATGTCTCCACTACCCCCCGACCGCCAGCCAGACTCATGTCATATATCATCAGAAGAGAGCCCCCAAACATAAATACACAGCTCAATAACTCGTCGGAAAGTGAACACCCAGGTCCCCACCACCTCAGTGAAGAGCCAAAACATTGCTCACTCGCCACAAGCCGTGCCCTCTCTCAATCATCTCTCCCCCTCCCTGCTCAAAGGCGACCACTCTCCTTACCTGTTTGTATAACTTGATCACATGAGTTCTCTTATAACTATTATTATTTCTCAACATTATGCTTTGAAAAGTCATCCATCTTGGCCCAGTGATTCATTCATTTCCATTGCTTATCATTTTTGATGGCATGGTTAAATTCAACGAGTTTTAACAAAAATAAGTAGTCATGTAACCAACACCACACATTTCCAACACCCAAAAAAATTAGATCATGTCCCCTTGCATTTAACCCTCTCTCCTTCTTATTGACCTGGGCAGCCACTGGTCTGCTGTCACTGCAATTTTGCCTTTTCTAGAATTTTACAGAAGTGTAATTATACAGTATGTGGTCTTTTGTTTTTGTCTTATTTCACCCAGCATAATGCTTTTGAAATTTGTCCATGTTGTTGCGTGTATTGGTAGTTGGTACCTTTTTTTGCTAAGTTGTATTTCACTGCAAGAATGTTCTACGATCTCATTATCCCTTTACCAGTCGGTGGACGTTATTCACTGTAATTGTAATTTGCATTTTCCTTATTACTGACGGGGTAATCATTTATTTATCTTCCACATGTCTATCCAATAATCTTACCAATTGTCCTATTAGATAGACTTTCTTATTCATTTGCTTTATTGATTGTCTCAATTGTATGCCTGTTTTCTATTTTGCTCATTTCTGTTCTTGTCTATTTTTTCTTCATGTTACTTTGCATTATGTTCGCTGTTCTATTTATATAGCCCTGTTCCAAATATTTGAGGGTGCTATATATTTTAAATGTATATATCACAAATAGCTGTTTATCTGTTGATTAATATATAACAACTGGCTTGAAAATTATATCTTCTGAATTACAATATTTCAAAATATTTAAAAAGCCATGGTTTTTATATGACTGAAATTTGGCAAAATACCAAGATACCTAAGTTTAATTATTATTGCACATGATTTGGACATTCTGTTTTGGACTGACAATGTCTGGATAGAAATAAAGTTATCCTTTATTCATAATTACAATATATTATTCCAGAAAAAAATATTTTTGCCTTTTCAGCAATATAATTAATCATGATGATATAATTAAGAATTTTACATAATTTGCTTTCTGTTGACAAATTTAAATGTTTTTTCTTAAAATATTATGGCTCTTAGATGGTTTTAGATTATTCCAATTTAGAGAAATTTTACTCTACTAAGACTACAGCAACTGGAATTGTCAAATGTCAAATTTGTTCAAGGATTTTATATATAATATTCAAACATTGCAATGGAGTTGTATTTAATAGATTACCATTATTGCAAAAATATTACAAAATATTTTAATTTCTTAATGTAAATAACTATCAAATATATTGTAATTTTCCCTATCTCTTAAAACTCTCTAGAACCAAACAGTTGTATAAAGAATCAGTAACCTCTTTCTTATATCATACAAAAAATTAACTTAAAATGAATCATAAGTTTCAATGTAAGAGCTAAAATTATAAATCACTTAGGAAATGGGAGGAAATCATTGCAACCTTGAATTAGGCAAAGCCTTAATGGCACCAAAAGCACAAGCAACAATGACTAATAGATAAATTGGGCTTCTTCAAAGTGAAAAACTTTTGTGCTTCAAAAGATAACATTAAGAAAATGAAACAATACCCACAGAATACAAGAAAATATTTGCAAATCATATGTTTGCTAAGGGACTAGTAGAATATATGAAGAACTCTTATAATTCAACAATAAAAAATAACAGCTCAATTTTAAAAATGGACAAAGAATCTGAATAAACATTTCTCTGAGAAAGATATACAATGGACAATAATCACATGAAAAGATGCTCAACATCATTAGCCATTAGGAAAATGCAAATCAAAACACAACGAGATACCACATTATACCTACTAGTATGGCTGTAATCAGAAAGGCAGAAAAGTAACACTCGTTGGCAAGGATAAGGAGAAATCGGAACCCTCATATACTGCCAGTGGGAATGTGAAATAGTGCCGCCAATTTCAAAAACAGCCTGGCAGTTCCTCAAAAGGTTAAACATACAGTTGCCAAATGACCCAGCAATTCTACTCCTAGGATGTACCCAAGAGAAATGAAAGCATATGTCCACACAAAAAGTGGTACATGAATATTCATAGCAGCATTATTCACAATAGCCAGAAAGTAGAAACAACTCAAATGTCTGTTAATTTATGAATGGATAAATTAAATTTGATTTTTCCATGTAATGAAATATTATTTGGTAATATAAATGAAGTACTAGTACATGGTACAACATAAATAGACATGAAGAAACCTTGAAAACATTATGATAAGTAAAAGAATCAATATCAAGCTTTATGCATGTTTCATTTACGTATGGGTGAAGGGAGTCTCCCTCAGGCCCCACGCTTCCAAGATTCTTGTGGTCTTGTAAGTATATTGAAAGCTTTATTCAGTATCTCAACTCCATGGACATTTTTTCCCCCAGAATCAGCAGATGTCCCTATAGAACTTCCTTCTTCTCCAAAATGTTGGCCCCTTAATGTATCACACCTTACTATAAATCCAATAATTTTAGTTAGAATTTTTTCTACTTTTATCCAGCTTTTACAATCAGTGGGAGGATTTGTCTACATCGCCCTGACCACCATTACTGAAAGCCTCTTCTCTGGTAAGATCTTAAAAAAAAGGCTGAATTTGATCATTTTTATTATGTCATTCCTCTTCTTCAATGACTTGTCATTGTCCTTAGGCTCACTTTAGGATCCAGCCGGTTTATAGTGCCCAGACTGCTTTGTTCCTGCTGCCAACCAAGGCCATCACAGATGCTCTTCCTCACACGCTACCTTCTACTCATTATGACTTTAGTCCAGGTTCTCCAAGGTGATACCTCTCTTACTTCAGGACCTTGACCTGGATCCACTCCTCAACTTTCCCCCCAAATTCTACTCATTGCTCAGGTGCTAGCCAGAGTCCAAAGGCCCATTATTAATAAATACCTTGATGGAAATTAAGACATAAAACCAGACATCAATTTTTTTTTTAATTTGTAAAATTCAGGCTGTTCTTACCAGATATTAGATGTTTCCATGCCTCCCGGGAGCCAGAATACATGTTCACAACATGTTCACAGTAACCCTCTCTGCACAGTGTTTCCCGGAGTTTGGGGGTTGGGTTGGTTGTAACCCACTGGTGGTATTCATTCAGGGTGTCAAGTAAATGCAGCAAACATTTATCATTTTTTGATTATGCAACATTCATTTCCCTTTTTTGTGGTACCAGAGCTCCAACTTCCTATGGTGGAATGGCCTCTCTCCCATTGCAGACATTCTCGTGGAACTGTAGCTCAAGCACCCTGCCATCACCACTGGAGACATGGAAACATGCTCTGAGCCAATCAGGTGTCCTGCTCTGAATCTTTGACTCTGTACCAGACAGATGCAAATTGTATATGGGGAGGAATGGAAACTGGAGCTGATTCACCCAAGTAATGGGAAATGACTTTGAGTGATCAGTTCATACCCCCTACATCATTTCCTCCTAACATTGGCTTTTATTGCTTACAACCAAATAAATCAAACAGTAAAAATAGTATTCATTCACAAAATAGGAATATTATTCGATTTACAATTTTCTTTTAAACTGTCTGACTACATCAAAGAGAATTAATTTTATAATCACATAACTTTAAAACTCCTCCTACACTTGTTAATCTCCCTTTCTAACAACAGTAAGAAGGTAAGGCTTCAAGCTTAAAATTTTGGGCAAACAAAATAGTATATTGCTAGAATTCCATGAAGTTGAATTTTGTATTATATTTCCTTTTACATTTGTTTCTATTTATGACAAGTGTTACTGGTTTTCCATTTATGATATGTCATGTAAAAGTATAAATGAAATGTAATTTAAATTAAAATATTAAATTTTAAAATTGAACAGTTATAGACTGATACAAGAAAAATCAAGAATATGTTATGAGAATGACTGAAGTTTAGGAAACACGGCTGAAGTGATCTGGGCAGTGACCAGTTCAGTGGTTAGTCTAACCCACTCTTCATCATACTCCCAAGACCAAATCTATTTTCTTTTCCTATTGCTCTTCAAAAACATTCTCAACTTCTTTTGTTAAAGCTCGTTCCCTACTGTCTTAACTTTCCTTCCTGAGTATCTTCTTTGGAGTTCTCAGGTTGACTTCATCTAAGTTCTAAGTATATCAAAGGCTAATTGCGTACAGCAGAGTAAACTGCTGTGACATGGTTAAAACAGCAGGCACTTCAAACGTCATTCAAAAAGCAAAGTTTCTAAGACGGTTTATTTTTAATGTATAAATTAGTCAGAGGAAAAGTGATTTAAAATGTTTTTGTGTGCACAAGGCCACGCCGCCATGCTAGATAAATCCCATCACGCAGAAGCAGCTCAGCTCTCTCTCCGCCATTGTGAAGTCCTCAAGCTCACTTCAAGACAGGCTCTGGGCTTTGAATCCCAGGAAGCTTTTGAAATGCAAGTGGCTGCAGGCTCCATCTTTCTTAGTTACAAAAAGCTCTTCTGAAAGTGGCTGTTCTTTACACTCCTTGTATACAATTTCTCTGCATTCCTTCTACTCCCTCTCCACTTTTGCTGTTTTTGTTGGCTCTTGCCTTCCTATAGTCCTTCTGTTTTTCATTTGTGGTGATGAAATCAATAATTAGAGTATGATGTAAATCCAGATAAAGTTGCCTTTTTTTTTATTAAGAGAAAAAAAAACAATACTTTTTTTCATTTATATTCTTCAGCAGTCTTTCGTTGCCTTTCATCAGTGAAATGGTATCAGAATATTCAATACTGATAATGCTGCCAATCTTATTTTCAAAGTTGGGGCTTTTCATGTGGGCTGTGCTTGGCACAGCATTTTGCCTGATTTGGATTCTATTTAATCACTTTGGCTTCAACTGACATTGGGAGGCAAAGAAAACCAGCAATCAGCCTGCCATAAATTTGCCATGGGACTACATGCTGTTGCAGAAACAACCATATAAATTTGCTGAGGAAAGACAAATTCACAGCAGGCAGATTGCAGCAGCCTGGCTCCCATGCACTCGCTGGGCTCCAAGGCAAGGGAGGCCTGAGGCATGAGCACAGAACAAGGAATGGGCCAAAGAGAGGGGTATGTGCTCTTGTCCTGAGACATCCCTTGCACAAGAGTAGGAGCCACCACACTGCCATCAGTCCAAGAAGGGAGGCAGTAAGACAAGGTAAAAGCAGCCCTGAGCTAGAAAT
Organism: Propithecus coquereli; assembly: GCF_000956105.1. Classification (NCBI taxonomy): domain Eukaryota; kingdom Metazoa; phylum Chordata; class Mammalia; order Primates; family Indriidae; genus Propithecus; species Propithecus coquereli. Next base: position 3,960,428 of record NW_012135858.1, read on the forward strand.
GATAAGGACGGGGTTTGAGACCAAACTTTGCTATGTGCTTTCGGGTAACGCATGTGACCTCCTGGAGCCTCAGTTTCCTTTTCTGCAAATGGGAATAGTAATTATTGCTATGAAAAACTCAGAGAACAATTGTGAAGGTGAAATATTAAAATTTTTATGAGAATTGCCTTCTTAAATATAAATGAATATAAAGTGGTCTGATTAATCATCATCTTAAAATTAATGATAAGGGTAAACACTTTGCCCCTGAGTTAGGTAGGCAGCTATTAGCATTCACACAATGTAAGCATTAAGTTAAATTTAAATGGCATCTAAATCTCAGAGAAACGTTTTATGCTTTCATTTTTAAATAAGGTTTCTTCGTGGCAGATTATTATTGAAGAGTTTCTCAGGAGGGAAAAAAGTTATTCATGGGAGAGATTGAAATGGAAAAAGCTGATTTTAACATGCAAAATGGCTATTTCAATGTGTAATAGTAAAGAATATCTGTATTCTCTTCTCTAGCTGCCCACTCTATATTCTTTCTCTCAGAGAGGTGCATTTACTTTCTGCATTTTAATAATACTGCCTGTTTTCTGAACAATTTTATGAGACTGAGAGAGTGAAGTATAAAATCAATAGAGATAATTATAAAATGTAGACATGGCTACTAATAAAATGGCAGAATAAATAGGGAAGCTTAGAACAACAGGTCACAAAAGGTCCTTGCACACTCAGTTCAAAGGGCAAGTATGAACAGAAGCAGACAAGAAAACAAAACAAAACAAAGCCATGTATGTAGAGTAACTTAGTTAGAGTGTCTGAAATAGTCATGAGATGAACTACAGAAATGTACTACTAAATCTTTTAAGTTATTTAAAAATTAAGTTGACATTAAATTATTACAACATGCCGTGTGTGTGTGTGTGTGTGTGTGTGTGTGTGTGTGCATAACGAATGGTTCTATCATTAATGAGGTATACATTTTTATTTTGTTTTTTTTATCTCAGTTGTAGTGATATTCTTGTCTGGTTCATTCTACACTGAACAAATACTCAAAAGAATGGACCTCCAAAACCATGTGATTGTTCATAAGCAGTACTGGCTTCAACCTACTTTGTTGATATTAATACACTAATAGTTATAACATTGTTCATTGGTTATCAATTCCATCCTTTATCATTCAAACTTTCTATATCCTAATGCTTCAAAGACATCTTTTGTAAACAAAATTTGGCTTTAAAAATCTAATCTGGTAATCTTTGTCTTGTAATTGGAGCATTTAATCCATTTACATTTAATATATTAACTAATACATTTGGGTGGGATTTTACTTTATATTTTGAAATAATTATAGATTTGTAGGAAGACACAAAGAGTACAGAAAGAGCCCTTGTACCCTTCACTCAGTTTACATCTTATATAATTATAGTACAATACTAAAGCCAGGGATCTGACATTGGTACAATGTATGTGCCTAGTATGCAATGTTATCACATGTGTGGATTTGTGTAGCCACCACTGCAATCGAAACAAAGAACTGTTCCATATCACAAAGATTTCCCTCATGCTATCCCTTTGTGGTCCCACCCACCCCCTCACCCCACCATGCCTAGCCCATGGTAACCACTAATCTGTTTTTCATCTCTATAATTGTGTCATTTTGAGATGGTTGTAAAAGTGGAATTATACAGTATACAATCTTCTGAGATCTTTTTCAATCAGCATTTTGCTTGTTTCCAGTTTTGGCTATTACAAACACAATTGCTATGAACAATCATGTGTGGTTTTTTGGGGTGGACATACATTTTTGTTTCTCTGGAACAAATGCCCAGCAATGCAATTGGTGGATTGAATAGTAAAACAATGCTTAGTCTTTTTTTAAAAAAAAAACTGCCAAACTGTTTTTCAGAGTGGCTTCACTGGATTACATTTCCACGTATGAGAAATTTCATTTCTCCACATTCTTGCCAGCATTCAATATTGTCATTATTTTGTAAATTCTTATTTTAATTAATATTATGGTAAGAACATTTAACATAAGATCTACCCTCTTAACAAATTTTTAAGTGTACAATATAGTATTGGTTTTTATAGGCATGATGTTGTACAGCCTATCTCCAGAAATTATTCAGATTGCGTAATATGAACTTTATGCCTCTTGATTAGCAACTCCCCATTTTCCTCTTCCTTGGTCTTGGTAATCCTATTCTACTCTCTGATTCTGTGAGTTTATTTTAGATACCTCATGTGAAATCATGCCGTATTTGTCCTGTGACTGGCTTATTACACTTGGCTCAATGTCTTCAAGGTCTATCCGTATTGTCACATTGCAGGATTCTCTTTTATTTGAAGCTCAATAATATTCCACTGTATGTACATTTTTCTTTATCCTTTCATTCATCAATGGATATGTAGGTGGTTCCCAAACTTGGCCATTGTGAATCGTGCTGCAATGAACATTGGGGTGCTAATACTTCTTTGAGATCCTGATTTCAATTCTTTTGGATAAATACCCAGAATTGGGATTGCTGGATCATATGGTAGTACTATTTCCAAATTTTTGAGTACCCTCCATACTGTTTTCCACAGCAGCTGTACTATTTTGCATTTCCATCAACAGTATACAAGTGTTCCAATTTCTCCACATTCTTCCCAACATGTTTTCTTTTGTTTATTTGATAATAGCCATCCTAATAGCATGAAGTGATATCACATTTTGGTTTTATTTGCATTTTCCTGATGACTAGTGATGTCGAGCATCTTTTCTTATACCCGATGGCCTTTTGTATAGTGTTTTTGGAGAAATTTCTATTCAAGCTTTTAGCATATTTTTAAAATCTGGTTATTACTAGTTTTTTGCTACTATTTTTTATTTTAACTGTTCCAATAGAGGTGTAGTGATTACAATATTGGTCTGAATTTTTTATTTCCCCAATGGCTAGTCATGTTGAACATCTATTCATGTTCTTATTTGCCACTTGTATATCCTCTTTGGTAAAATGTCTTTTCATATCTTCTGCCCATTTTCTAATTGGATTGTTTATTGTTTTGCTGTTGAGTTTTGACAATTCTTCTACATTCTAGATATGTGTTCTTTGTAAGATATGGAGTTTGAAAATATTTTCTCCCAGTCTATAGCTTGTATTTTCATCGTCTTCACATGGTCTTTTGCACAGCAAAAGCTTTTAATTTTGATGAAGTAAAATTTATCAATACTTTCCTTTTATGGATCCTGCTTTTGATGTTATATTTAAGAACTCTTCACCAAGCCGTACATCCTGAAAAGTTTATCTTGTGTTATCTTCTATAAGCATGATAGTTTTACATTTAAATCTATGATACATTTTGAGTTAATTTTGCATGTGTTTTGCATGAGGTTTAGGGTTTTGTTTTGTTTTGTTTTCTTGAGAGGGCAGAGGGCAGATGTCTGTGGATATCCTTTTGGTCCAGTACCATTTGTTTACAAGATTGTCTTTCATTTATCGAATTGCTTTTGCACTTTGTCAAAAGTCAGTTGGCTGTACTTATGTGGAGCTATTTTTGGGTTCTCTATTCTGTTCCATTAATCTAAATGTTTATCCCCTCATAAATACCAATAGTCTTGATAACTATGACTGTCTAATAATTATTGAAACTGGTAGAATAATTCCTCCCACTTTCCTCTTTTTCAAAACTGTTTTAGCTGTTCAACTTCACTTTTCCACATACAATGTAAGTCTACTGTATTACTCATTTCCTACTATTTATCTCACATGTTCTATTTTTGGTTTGTTTAGATTTGTTTTAGTTTTTTTTTCTTCTTTCTTTTCTTATTTTTGTATTACTTTCTATTACTTCACTACTTCCCCTCATTACCTTTGAAGTTATATCCTAATTTCCTCTTCTTCCAGTGCTTACCCTAGAACTTAGAAAAGACTAAATTCATTGGTACTTTTACCCACATCCTAGATAAGGTAAAATTCTCAAAATACTTTATCTCTATTTTATTCTTCCAACTTTTATGATACGGTTGTCATTATTTTAATTCTACATACATATTAAATAACATACTTTATTATTATTTTATATAGATAATATCCATTTATTGAATGATATATTTATCAATTTTATTCCTCTTGGAAGCACCTTTGAGGTTCCACATGGAGTCAGTTTTATTCTGCCTAAAGTATACTCTTTAATCTTTCTTTCATTGTGGGCCTGCTTGCCTTTGTTTATCTACAAATGTTTTTACTTCACCTTATTTTTATGAGAATTTTTCCCATTAGGTAGGTATTGGTTTAGGAACTAGCAATTATTTTCTTTCATGACTTTAAAGATATCATTCCTTCTGGCTGCCATTGCTTCTGTTAAGAAGTTCAGCCCTCAGCTCTATTATTATTCCTTTATGTTAATATTTAGTTTGTCTTTTTACCACCTTTTTCCCCCCCCCCCCCCAACAATCCTGTCCCTAGGCAATTTACATTTTTTTCTTTGCTTTTTATTCAATAATTTTATAAGTTTTACCTAGAAATGCCTTCTTTCTCTTTATGATGTTGCATAAGTTTTCAGAGTTAGTTGATATGCCTTGATGTCTTTCATGAATTTTTGAAAATTCTAGGCCATTCTCTCTTCATATACTTTTCCCTTATTTTCTCTCTCCTTTTCTTTTGGGATTTCAATTACATATATTTCACCTTCTCATTGTATCCTCTCATATGCTTTTTTCTTTGTATACTATTCTTTTAGCCTCTGCATTCTTTGTTCTGAGTATTTTCTGCTAACCTGTATTCTATTTTAGTGATTCATTCTTTAGTTGCATCTAATCTGCTACTAAACCCATTCATTGGGTTCTTAATTGGGGTTACTGTATTTTTTTTGTTATATTTTTGTTTTAGAGACAATGTCTTGCTATGTTGTCCAGATTAGAGTGTGGTGGCTTCATAGCTCACTGCAACCCCAAACTCCTGGGCTCAAGCAATCCTGCCTCAGCCTCCCAAGTAGCTGGGACTGACAGGGGTGTGCCACCAGGCTCACTAATTATTTTTTTAATTTTTTTGTAGAGATGGGGTCTTGCTATGTTGCCCAGACTGGTCTTGAATGCCTAGCCTCAAGCAATCCTCCCACCTCGGCCTTCCAAAGTGCTGGGATTACAGGTGTGATCCTCTGTGTCTGGCCTGGGTTGCTGTATTTAATTTAGATATTCAATATAGTTTCTTTATAAAGTTTTTATTCTTTTGCCAGAATTATTCATGTTGTCTCTTTTCTTCTTGAGCAATAGAAAGTATTGTTATGTTAAGGTCTGTGCTTGATAACCCTGAAGATCTATTTTTATTGTTTAGTGTTTCCATTTGTTCTCATTCACGTTATCTTGTCTCTTCACGTATGTGATTTTTTTTTTATTGTCTGCCAGACATTGTATTTGTAGTATTGTTCGTAGAAATAAATTGAAGACTAACGAGGTGTTATTTTCCATTAGAGAGTGTCAGTGCTCATTTTGGCTCGGTGCCTGTGAGCACATGCAACCTGGGGTTAACTCAATTTAAGTAAAGGGATTAAGAAGATTCTAAAATGAGCAGCAGTTTCTGTGATAATCTGCTTACTTTTAGTTTACTTTTTCCCTTAGGGTGCAGCCCTTCAGGATTTCCAAACCCTAGAAAAGCAAGGTCCACCAGGATTTGCCCCTCGACAAAACATGGACTCTAATCATTATACTTCTTACCCCTTTAAATCTGTCAAATGAACTGTTCAGGCTCTCACCTGCCCATCTGAACCAGCAAAGGTGGCCCTAAATGCTGGTCTCTGTTCCTCATTTCTCTGTTCTTAACCTCTTTACCTGGTAGGCTCATTGTCTACCGCACTCCTAGAACTTCTACAGTTCTGACCTTTCTCTCCCTTCACCAACTCTGATTCACATTTTATTCTTCCTTTATGCTGCTATCGGTTGATAAGAGGGTCTCAACTTCTCTTGCCTCATATCTCTATGAGGGATTTCCTACTCTTTTCCCTGGCCTTTCCCTCTGTTCCTTTCCTACATTTCCTTAAGGAAAGATGAGTCAATGTGATGTGAGTTTTGGGGAAGGCCTTTGTGAGTTGTGATGCCTTACAGAGAGGGCACTCTGTTCTGCTCTCAACCATGTGGGCTGTCCACACGCTTGAGAGAGGAGTGCCTATAGTTTTGAGTGTTAGGTTATGGAGAATAAATCCATTATGGAGAGCAAAGACAGTATTAAATGCCCATTTGGTTACATATTAAATGTATCCTCTGATGCAGTTTTTATCAACAATGAAAGTAATATGTTATTCTCCTTTTTTTTTTTTTTTTGGCTTCTGTTTTATTTTTCAATAGGTTCCAAACTCAGGGACAGAAAAAAAAAGGACGTTATTTATTGATTTCCTAAAAGCCCCCAAGTAGCCATTCACCAAAAACTTCTGTCTTATTATATAACACATTCTATGGAGGAAGCTCTTCATCCTCTTCTTCACAGTGTCATCACCCCAGAGTCAGTCACGCCTGCAGCATGAAGCAATAGTAGGGACACATCCAGACATATGCTTTCCTGCTGCCACACACCCTAGTGCCATATTCCATTCAATGACTGGGATTAATGACAGGTTTAGAGTCATAGTAAACTGAAAACAAGGGATGTGAAGGAATTTCCCAAGAATACGGAGACATAGCATCATGAAATGGAGCAGAAACAAGGGAACAACCTGTACTTTCTTCTCACAGCTATAAAATCAAAGTTGACCTTTTCTAAGCAAAGTAACCAAATTATTAATAGTAGCTTACTTTTTTTATAGTTTGTGAATTTTTAAAATAAAATGCTATAGAGCCACCAACTCAGACCTGCTGTCATCTAGGCCAAGGGAAAAAGTTCTCCTAACCCAGCTAGAACAAAAGAGCCTGAACAATATGAACAACAGTGTGAACTTGGTCCCTGAAACCACAAACTGTTTATGCAGACATAACCATAGATAAAACTCCTTTTATCTTAAAATGTTTCCATGAGCTTTCATTTTCCTTTTTTCCTTTTTTTTTTTTTCTGAGAACTTCTGCTTATTTGCAACTATTTCTGGGCCACGGCAGCACTCCAGTAGAGGGTTTTGGCAACAGCCCCTGTTGTGGTCAGCAGCTCCTTCTGCAGCTGGGACTTCTTAAAAGAAGTGAGTAGCATTTGCCTTGTAGTGCTCCAGCAACAAAACAAGCAAAACTTTCATGGGAATCAGATAATCACAGAGCTTTCTCCCTCCCTCCCCTTTCCTATCTTCATATGATCAAAGAAGTCTAAGCCACCAGCGCACAATTCAGCAAGCATGCCACTCACAGTGGCTGATACAGGAACACAGTCCTAACCGCCAGGCCCTGCAACAGATTCTGGGGAACTTCATTAACTAAAGTGATTGTGGGACTCTGAACCTGGATGTCTCAAATTGGAAGACTTGTCACAGGTCAAGATTGCACGCCCCTGACAAGGAGACATGCCTAACGGTGCGTTGATACATGTAAGTGCATTTGGCAGTGAGTGGTTCAGCTAAAGAATTTACCCGAAGAAAAAAAGGCCATCGACTGAATAAATATAAACATCTAGCTTTGCCTTAACTATAGCCAACAAAACAAAACAAGATAAAACAAGAACAACAAAAATATCAAACATGAAATTTTTCATGGCTAAGCAGTCATTCATGTTCATCAGCCAGAGACAAAGAGACTAACAAGGTAAAAATCACAACCAGCATCTCAAAATGCAGGGGTCTTGTCTTGCTAATCCAATTTGAACAAAGACACTTTATGAGATCAACCTAAATATCTGGAAAATGTTTAGATACTTACACAAATGCGATTATGCAAGTATAACATTAAATGTATTTCAACCTAATACCCAAAGATGTTGCCATCTTCTAATAACCTTCAAGCAACAAAATAACCAAAGAAATTTCACTGAGTCACCATAGCATTATATAAATATTATCTTAAATAAATAAATATTTAAGTTAATATCATTTTAGAATCATAGGGATGAAAAAAACTGTGAGAAATATCCTTTGGAGTCCTAAAAACAGTCCTCACTGAAGCCTGACAGGCTGTGAACTTTTCATTTCTTAAAAAAAATTAATCTTTTATTACTAAAATAATATTTTTACGTGATCCTAAAAAAGCTTTCCCAGTGTGGACTCCTTACTGCAAGCATCTGCCTTCACTTTGAGGAACCAGCAACATTCCCACCACTAGTGCACATCAGCTAGGGGCAAACACTTCCACTTTTGATGAGCAACAGTTTTAAAAACCCACACTGGGCAAAAGGACATTTCTCACAAGAAAAACAGGCTGTTAGCTTTAACAAAGGGCTATTTGTGAAGTCGCCTTCCTTTGAGTTGTGCCATAGCAAGACAGATGCTGGAGAGAGAAGTTTGAGAATCGTCCTACATCAGACCCACTTTAGGTTCCTTCCTCTGCTTGCTTCCAACACAGCTGCACGGACTAAAATAAAAAGAGGAAATGAGGACCCCCAGGCTGAATATTATGACTTCCTTCAGCAAAAGCCTTTAGAACCCCCTCTCAGGAACCTGTGACATCACAGAGATGTGTCATCTTCTTATAGATCTTTGCTCCCAAAGAAGGATTTATATATTAATAATTTCTTAATGCAGGCAATAAATGCTGGAATGCAGCTAGTGTACAAAGCAATAATTTAGGCAAAAATGCAACACTCAGGCAAAGTCTTTCCAGGAATTAAAATGTTGTTATTAACTCAACCAACTTTTCTTTTAACTAACTAAATAAACCGTAGCAAGACATGGTAAGCTGTGGCTCAGAGAAAGAGATTCACAACCAAACTCTGGACTGAGTCTCAGGAGCTTCATGTTTCAATCCCAGCTCTGTAAGGCTTTGAGTGATCTTTCTAAATTTACTTCATTGCCCTGAATCTTTGTATCCTTATGTACTCAAAGAAGGGTATTGGACTTGATGATATTTATTAGGTTTCTGGACACCTGTGTCTGATGTCCTGTAAACACATGAAATTAATATATTCAGATTTAACTCTTTCTCTCTATTCATACTCCCTCTTGTTCCAGTAATCCTTGCTTCAGTTTACAATGCCACTAATCAACCTGTTAACATAGCCAGAAATCTGTTAGTCATCCTCTCCACTTCTACTTTTCATAAGGCAGTCCTCCCTTAAGTGGTTCAATATATTTAATATTTTCACCACATATATTTACTTTGCAAAACCTAGCCTTATCAATTTAGTACCTAAATCACTTTGCTGAACATCCATTTCCATCAGTCTTCTCAGTCAGATTCTTAGCTCAGATCTGTCCTCTCTTCTTCAAGTTTTTGCAAGAGCCTCTTAGCTATTCTTCTTGCCTTGTGTTGCATACCCCACAATCCAACCTTTCAAAGCCACCTGAGTTTCTTCTTAAAAAGTGCATGCTATACATCTCTCTCCTACTCAAAATTATTCAATTATTTCCCACCTGACACAGAATAAAGTCCAGCTCCTTAGCACCTTACACAGGGTCCTTCAGTGTCATTCCCCACAAACACTTCTTCCGCCCTGCAGAAACTCCCAATTTTCAAAAGTCTCCTAAATGCTCTGGAACCTCCATCTAGGCAATGTTATAAAGACCTAGTTGACGTAAATTGCACCTCTGCTGTTAGTTTGCTCCTCCGTCCTCCAGAGTTCATTCCTAGTATTTGCTACTAAGAGAAGCAAGTTTGGCAGTGCCGAGAGACTTAAATGTTAGATCTTTCTCTTTTTTTCCAAACACTAATAAAATGAAACTCCACATAAGAAGAAGTAGAAGAAGAAACCATCATCCAGAAACAATAGTAAGCTGACAACCATAATCCCTTAACCTGGGCTTGTTCAAAGATTTCATCTCCATGATAGCCTGAAAGGCATATTTAGTTTGTCTCCTATTATCAAGAAAGAAATGTGAAAACTTCATAGTTGAATATTACTCTGAATAGGACAGCACTCAAGACAATCACATGTTGAGATACAGAAAATTAGTATAATTTATAAGCACTGTGTGCTAGGGGAAAAAAATCATACTCTTTAAACTGCATCCCTGACGATGTTACTGCTGCCTTAATTAGTCTCAGGGAGGCTACAGGGAACATTCCTGAGGATCTAGAAACTGTGGGAAAGATACTTTTAAAAGACAAGAGAATAGTGCACAGGTTGCTGTGAGACTATGAGAAAGCTGCTTGACTTTCCTGGGCCTCAACTTTCTAATCTGAAAATATGGGGACACAATTAGATGATGAGTGATGAGTTGAGGGGAGAGTGAGTCTGCTACAGGTGCCAGCTCCATGGTGACCTTTCCAGCAATCTGGAGAAAGATCTTCAGTAGTGGTTCCAGAACTAATTGTGTGCTTTAGGGTGAAGGTATAGATAGGGTGGCCATACTTCTAGCTGTCTAGTTTGCTTGGGACAGTCCTAGGTTATTCCCGTTGTCTTAATAAAATTATTTTAAAATATGCCTATTTATACTTTGAATAATAATTTATATAACTGTAGTATGAAGGTATTTTTTCCCCTGAAAATCATTAAGAATTGTGAATATTTCTGGCATGTGGTAAGTTCTCTGATTATGGGGAAAGGTGGGAATATAGAGTCAGATTAGACAAATATTCCTCATTTTAAATATAAAAACATGTTCCTTCATTATAATGTTCAATCTTTTAGCACGATGCAAAAATTCAAATAGCCTTGTAAAAATACTTTTCAGGTGTTATTTACTTTGGATTAAGTTTACAGATTCCAATGGGATCTTATCTTTCTTCAAAGAATATCATTCTTATTGAACTCCACCAACGAAGCTTCCTTGCTTAGGGAATTCGGCAAAATACATACATCGTTTTACCATCTGTAGGGGTGATAGCACTTAATTAGGAAAGACAGGAGTCTAGAGGACGTTTTCAAAGCAGCACCTCAGGTAAGAGACCCCCTCCCCACCTTCACGCTACTAATGGTTCTGCAACTCATTTTATGCTCACTGCATCACAGACTTTCCCCTAGAGAATATGGAATTCAAATCAGATAAACAGATGCTCACAAATTAAAGCACTCTATCTATGTACCTGCAGCAATCATGCAGGGGTAGACAGAGAGGAGACCGGATAGAGGAAGAAACAGACAAAGAGTTTCAAAACCATTAATTTCTCATTTCTCTTCTCCCTCATCACGTCTCACCTCCATAAGCTCCCCACCTCCTCTCTGCCATTTTTCTGGCCCATGATTACATTATTTTTCTTACATCCTCTCAGTCTCCACATATAGAGAGTCATTCTCTCTGAGCGGACCTGCATAATTGAGTTAGTGAGAGACATTTGTTTTCAGATGCCAAAAGCCAGTCTCTTACTTCTCCCTGTCTTCACAATCATAGAACTTGTTCTAGGTAGTTTCTCTGGGAAACACAGCTTGCAAATGACTGAACTTTGCTTTTTTAGGCTGTGATACAGTAAGCAGAGAAATTGACTTTATCCTGGACAGAAGGGTTTACAAAACAACGCTGGTCTCCAGCTCCTTCCCCCTTTGTAGTTTTTTCTCTCTCCAGATCACAGGCTTTGACCCAGGCTTGTTAGTTGAGGGTCACTCAGGCTCACCTAGGTCCCAACCATTGTCTCCCAATCTTGACTTCAATCAACATGTGCCCCTCTACTCCAGCATGCCACCAAGTATCTAACCTTCCCTAGGAAATAGTCCAAGCTGTCCATGCTAAAATGCCTGATAAAAACATATCTTTATATCTCATTACTTTATTTTATATTGCAAAAAAGCTTCCCTTGGTAGGGATTAGTCCTTCCTAAGTGAAAAATATTATAAAGATCTCATAGAGCCTGTAAGAATTTTCTTTGTCTGTGTATTAGAGTAGGTGTCAATGACTTATGAAAAACAGCCACAGTTCACCAGTAAACATTGTAATGGATACACTTTGGGGCACATTTTTATTTCTTTCCATCTTCCCTCCCCAGTTGAATTTTTAAAAATATATATGATTTTTATTAAACAGTAATGATTTGTAATCTTTACTGTGGAGTTTATAGAGAAATTATAAAAACGTAAATGTTTGCCTGTGCTGCATCATTCTTCATATCACATTATTTCACTCGTTAAATAATGATTTAAAATGCCCCAGATTTATTTTTCCTCCTTAGGTTACAGCAGATCAGCGTTCGTCTCGAGGGAGCTGTTCCTCGTCCTCCTTATCTGTTTGGGAGAGGCTCGGTGGTAGACATGGCAGTGTGACCACATGAGGTAGTGTCAACCAATCTCATCTTGTCAAACTCGCCATAGCCCTGAGATTTCACATAACAGAATTTCCCCTCGTGCATTCTTGCAATGCCACACAACAGGGGGATTTTAGAATTCAATGTGCAATCTCTTATTCTCTAAAGTGACTGGTTATTTCAACAAAATTTCCAGCATTGTATAATTATGAAATATAAAAAATAAGCAGAAGAAAATAGTGGCTCATTTCGCCTATTCTATCTCAATGTGGAAAAAGTCATAGCAAAAGGAAAGAACATCTTTTTTACTCATGGTAGGGGGTTGGGGGTTGAGGGCAGTGTGAGCATAAAAGCCACATTTGCTCTAGTCATCCAGAAAACATCTTTGTTTACAATTGTCGTGTTGTCAAGGAAACGCCAGCTACTTGTGACATCACTTTGAAACGGCTATCACAGCCATGATTGCACTGTTGTTTAAATGTTACACTTATTCTTGTCCCTTCTCTGCCCTTCCTATTCCCTAAGGAAAAGGCAAAAGGATCACTGGTGGCCACAGACTGTAATATAAGAGGGAAATTAGATTGTAGCCTATATTTAGCTACATTTGGATCACTTCTACTTTAATTTAAGGCCAGTAGTGCCAAATCAATTGTGCTTTGGGGTTATCAGTGGCACTATTCACACATTTGTGCCCTAACCTCCTCACCTGCTGTCTCTTTTCCAAAAATCTCAAAAGGAAATAGTAGATTTTGTTTTCAGTGAAGATGAAAAGAAAACATCCCGAACCTTTTCCTGGATCACCTCAGGTCCTTAGGGGATACCCTGTGCTCTGCTGTGTGAACATGGATTTGTTTCTTTCCGTTTCTATTTGGCCTTAACTCCTGTGACCATAGAAACTCAAGTATAATAGAATGTGACCCTGCCTATATGTATGACTGTCCCCTGCCAGCTTCCCTACAGTGCTTCCTGAGAGGAACTTTCTGCCTACCACCTTCAACATGTGGGAAGGACTTCAGTCCGCTGTGGGGACTACATGCACAGATGTCCACCAGTCCGTGCATCGGGCTGGGGTCGGGCGGAGAAGCAGCAAGGACCTACTGTGAGCCGAGGTGCAAGGTTCTGCAAAGGGAGGAGCTAAATGCCTTCTGCACATAGCCTTTAACACTTTCAGGTTGTTTGGAAATTTCTGGCACATTTTGAGAAGGAAAATACTTACATCACTCTTTGGCTCTCTGAGGAAAAATGAGTTTATGTACTCAGAGGGACTGTGCATAGTAGGCTTGCGAACAATCTGGCACCCTGCATAATTGCTGTCTACTCTGGGTGCTCAGAAAGGAAGGCAGAGCAGGACTGCCGGCTCCTTGTGTACGTAATGAACCTCTCCATGGTGGCTATCTGCAATCCAAAGGAAGAATCTTCATCGGAAAACACCATGCTGACACTCTCATCTTGGCCTTCCAGCCTTCATAACTGTGAGAAAATAAATGTCTGTTATTTAAATCACCCAGAACATGGTATTTTGTTATGGCAGCCCTAGTAGACTAAGACACTAACTCACAAGTCATACTCAAATTTTGTCAATTGTTCTGATAATGTTCTGTATAGCCATTTTCTTTTCTGAAGTTTAGGAACTTTTTCTTAGTCTAGGAACATATATTTCATTTACTTTTCAAATCTCTTTAATCACCTTTAATTTGGAACCTTTCCTCTTTCTTCTTTATCCTTCGTGAACTTGACAATTTTGAAGAGTACAGGTCAGGTACCTCAGAGAATGTTTCTTGACTTGGGTTTGGCTGACATTTCCTCAGGATTAAATTCAGGTCATTGGCTTTGGCAGGAGTGTCACTGAGTGGTGGCTTGTCCTTCCTTGTATCACATCTGGAAGTACTTGATGTTGGTGGTCCCAGCATTGATAAAGGTTACTTTGGTATACACTGGGTTTCTTTACTAAAAACTTGTTATTTGTCTCTCTGAAATTAGTAAATCATTTTCTTGAGATACTTTAAGCCTGTGCAAATCCTGGCCCTCATCAAAGTTTTATCTACACATTTTAGCATCCACTGATGATTTTCTAACTCGACTAGCCCTTCTACACTTATTAGTTGGCACTCCACTGTCAAGAAAGGCAATTTTTGCTTCTCTACTTGTGTGTTTTGAAATTTAATGTAAGAATGGACTCATGAATTCTTATTTTATATAATGGATTGTAATTATTACAATTATTATTGTTGTTGTTATATTTTGATGCTCAAATTGTTCCCAAATCTGCTCAGTGGAAGTCCCTTCGAGCTGGCTCCTTTGTTCTTTTGGCATGTCCCTGCCTTTCTTCAGGTACTTTCTTACTTTCTGCCACAAGATGTCTCAGGTTCTTCCTGTTCTTTCCTGACCAATGTCTAGAACCAGCCATTTCTCCAAGAAGCCCTGGCCCTGGTTCCTTTTAGTGGAGATTATGGGTAGAGATCAAGATCATCTGGGTACTAGGTACACTCTTTGCTGTGGGTGCAGTGTTCCTTCAAGGCCTCTCAGCTGACAGGTGGGCTACACACACACACACACACACACACACACACACATACTCCTCCCCACACCCCACATAGATATACATACACACACACGCACACACACACACACACACACACACACCTCCCCACATCCCACATAGATATACATACACACACATACCATGCATAGATATACATACACATACACACACACACACACACACACACACACAATCAGTTCCTTCTATATCATTCAAAAGTTGAAAATTAATTTTATTTCTTCCTTTTCTTTCTCCTTTTCTTTATTTTCTTTCCCCTTCTGGCTGCCTTTCTCTCTTTATCTTTTCCCATTCTTTCTTCATTTCTTTTCCTTTTTTATCTTTTTCCCATGTCTATAGTCTCCTTCCTTATAGTCAAGAGAAAATAGTCTCTGAATTTTCTAGATGCAAAAGCCCTGTATCTTTCTCTTGCACTGAAATAAAAATGGGACAGATAGGAGAGGAGCTGCAGGCTGGACGTGTCCCAGGAAGAGATCCAGACCTACCAGGCTTCAGCAGCCACCAAGCCCCTTGTTCTCTAGCCAGAAGAACGACACATGTTGTTCCTGGCAACTGTCCTTTGGAGCATCCCTCAGTCTGGTCAGAGTTAACACAGAGAAATGAGAGGAACCAGGGATTAACACTGAAAACACACTAAGCCTGAGCCTCCCAACGATTAAACATAATCTTAAAAATAAATAAATAAATAGATATTGTAAAACTTTGCAATTTAAAGAAATCATACCAGACACTTGAATTTGTTTTAAGATACTTGAATAAAAGATTTACAGACCAGAGCAGTACTGCAAAAGAAACAACATATTTAGAGATTCAGAATTTGACACAAAATATTTTTTTCTATTTAACTTCTTAGTAAAAGGTCTAATTAAGGAAGGTGTTTCCTTTCCATAAGATAATATATCCTGACTAACTGAGGGATAAGAATATAAAACATATATGTCTGGTACAAATGGAGGACTCACAAATTAACCTTTCTGTCACAAACGCAGGGCTTGTTAAACAAAACCTGCCCCATCTGGTACACTTTCCAAGAATTTTCCAGTCGAGTGTTTATCTATTAATAGATTGCTTTGTCTGCCTTATTCTTGCCCTTTATGGCTTTTAACAAGCCATAGACTCGTAAAATTTTATAGTCTGAAGGATCCTTCAAAATTATGCAGTCCTATCTTCTCCTTCTGTTTTCACTTCTAAAAGAATTATTTATTATGACAATTTTAAAAGGCAGGCACTCTTTAGAATTTTACATCACTTTGAATCAAATTCTCTCAATGCCTATCATAAGGTTATAAGTCAATTAGCTTCCAGGTATTTCAAACAAGCATTCCTTTACTTTATTCATTAAATACTTGCCATGTGCTAGGAACCGTGCAGGTGCTGTGGATTCAGCACAGCACCATGGCTGGTATGTGGAAAATATTAATAGACGGTGGGGGATCATGGCTAGAGGAAGGAAGACCAGTTAGGAGGCTACTGTGATAATAACCTAAGCAAGAGATAATTGTGATGTAGACTAGCACGATAGGCAAGGTGGTGGGTTAGCTGGAATTTTTCTTTTTTAGTTTTGTTTTTTTACTTTTTATTGTACAAAATTTAAAACATATACCAAGTAACACTTTAATGAATACCTGTGTTTATATTATCCAGATCCACATTAGTTAGATTTCAACATATTTTATAGAACTCATAGAATAGGGTAATGGAGAGGATATGGAATGTGTGAGAAAGAGATCAAAGAGGACTTCAGGATTATATTTGATTTTTAGCCTGACCAACTGGAAGAATAATTTTGGCCTTTATATAAGGATGGTAAAAACTATGGGAAAATAGGTTTGGGTGGGAAAGAAATCAAGTGTGTTTTGTGGGCATGATGTTTTTGAGATGCGTATTCGATTTCCAAGTGGAGACGTGTAAGTATTCCAAGTGGATAACTTACGTGGTGTTCAGTGGAAGGATTAGGACTGCAGAAGTCACCAGCTCATAAAGAGGATTTTATAGCATCAGACTAGGACCCAAAGGTGTATTTTCAGCTGGCATTTATTGAAGGCTTACTGTGCACCAGCAGCTATTCTGAGTGCCTGCCTGTGTTGGTTCATTTGGCTCTCACAGCAACCCAATCCAATCAGGTAGATACTTTTATTATCATTATCATTTGCAGATGAATAAACTGAGAGCAAAGAGAGACTCTGTCATGTGCCCCAAACTGCATTGCTAGTAAATGCCAAAGCACAATCTGAACCCCAGTCTGACTCCACAGCCTTGCCCCTAACCATTATCCTGCTCCTGTTTATGTAATGTGATCCTGCCTAAAAGAAACTTATCATTTAGTTGAACAAATGCAAGTAGCACACATGAATAAAGATTAGGTACTAAAATGTCATGGCGTTAACCATGAGTCAAAGAAGTTTAGAAGATGTGTGAACTTCTTGGTAATGGAACATAGCAGTAATTAGCTGCTTCACTATGATTCAATTACACACTGGAGATCTGAAAGAAGTTAGCAGGTTCCATAGATATCCAATTTACAGCCATAGACTAGCTTAGCCATGGGTATTATGCTCATAATGGCTAATCATTTAGATATTGTGCACACCTTGCCCTACTGCCTAGCACTTTTGTAAAATCCCACAGTCATTTAAGTCTTTCTTAATCAACCTTCATCAAGTGGCAATAAAGAGTGCTACTCAAAGGTTCATTTCATTAACCCTTTGTTTTCTAAATGGATGGTTATAGTCTATGTTCACTTCATTCTACATAATAAGCAAGAACTTAGGAACTTCCTGGAAATTCCAATTAATTCAACAGACACTTACTGAGCACAAAATTGAGAGTGATGGTGTACTTAGCCCTTTGAGATTGTTAAAGCCTTTGCCCTGAGATTTTGCAAGCTTATGCCAAATTATACTAACTGATTTTCCTCCTTTGAAAGTATATTTGGGGTCTCTAACTTCTTAACAAGGAAACACTTCTGCTTGTCCTATGCCAAGATGATCATCTAACTTCTAGACCCCTGCTGTAAAGTATTGTCTTTGCTGATATCAGTGCTGAAAGTGTGTGTCATGAGAAAAAATTTCCTAGAAATACTTTTGCAGGTCAAAGAATCTTTTGAACTGAACAGTGTCTCTAGCAACAATGAATGTTTGTCCATTGCTCTAGGTGAGGGCTGAACATGGTCCATGGGCAGATCTAGCCCATCGTCCCATCATCTGTTTTTTACGGCCATAAGCTAAGAATGTTTTTTTTTTCTCTATTTTTAAAAGGTTAAAAAAAATAAAAAGAACAATATTTCATGACATGTTGAAATTATATGAAATTCACATCTCAGTGTCCATAAATAAAGTTTTACTGGAACATGCTAATTCACTCATATATTGTTTATAGCTATTTTTGCACTCTGCAACAGTAGCATTGAGTGTTCTTGACAGAGATCATATTCCCGGTCCTTTACTGAAAAACTTCTCTAACCCATGCTCTCTATATTTTGAAAAAGAGGCTTAGTCATAACATATTTTGGAATATATGATAGCTGTTTATTTTTGTACTTCTGTTCTTGAAAATCACATACTTATATGGCAGAGCCTAATTAAAGTAAGAGGACCATCTTTATTAATGAGTGAGAAAATAGAAGAGCACTGAAGCAAACCAATTAGTGACCATAAAAATATTTAAATTTGATTTCAGTCCCTAGAAAGAGCCAAATCAGAGTTATCATTTGAGTGCTTTTTAATAGCCCCTTTCTCTTCCCTTTTTTTTTTAATTTCTACTGTGCTATATGAATAAAACATGCTTTATTTTCTCTTCTACCCTTAATTTTATCAATATTAAATTATATATGTACAGCTTTTTTTTCCTGATAGAAAGAAACTAAATTTTGGTTTATTTCCATGTTAAATTCCTAACAGGCAATATTAAATCATCTCCTTCAATGATTATCCACAAGTTCCTTTAGAAGATCCTAACCAGGGTCCTTTTGACATTTTTCTTTACTATTCTGATCAAAGTATAAAAACATAGCTGCTTGCTATCAAGCTAAGGAAAACACAATTTTAAATTTTCCCGTAAAATAGAAAGTCCATGTGCAGATTTGTCTTCCAAGAGAATTAATATTTAAAGTTCTTGGTAATTAATGTTGCTCCTCAATTCATTTTGTGAATAATGGCCAGCAAACATATGCAAAAGTGCTCAACATCTCTAGTCATTAGGGAAATGCAAATCAAAACCACAATGAGATATCACCTAACTTTAGGGAGAATGGCCTTTATCAAAAAGTCCCAAAACAACAAATGCTGGCATGGATGTGGAGAGATTGAAACACTCTTACACTGCTGATGGGACTGCAAATTAGTACGACCCCTGTGGAAAGTAATTTGAAGATATCTCAAAGAGCTAAAAATAGAAATATCATTTGATCTAGCAATCGCACAACTAGGCATCTACCTAAAGGAAAAAAAGACATTCTATAATAAAGACATCTGCATGTGAATGTTTATGGCAGCGCAATTCACGATTGCAAAGATGTGGAAACAACCCAAGTGTCCATCAATACATGAGTGGATTAATAAAATGCGGTATATACATACCATAGAATACTACTCAACTACAAAAAAAAAATGATGAACTAGCATCTTGTATTATCCTGGATAGAGCTTGAGCCCATCCTTTGAAGCAAGGTATCACAAGAAAGTAAAAATAAGTATGACATGTGCTAGCCATCAAATTGGTACTAATTGATCAACACTAAGGTGCCCTCTCTCTTCCTGTAAGAGAGGTTATTCCTGAATGTCTTCACGTGGAGAATCCCAGGGCTCTATACATATGCATCAGTGTTGGACACTATGTGTTGAAGAAGTTAGAGAGGAAGTTTTTTTGGTCTAAAGACAGAGCCTTTGGACTCAACAAAAGCAAGATAATTATTTTATAATAGCGTATGGCTTTGACTAATCATTTAAAATTCAACTTTCTCTTATCATCCCTACAACAATCTTGTGAAGCTGGCAAAATAGATACATTTATTATTGGTTTGAAATGAGGAAACTGAGGCCTGGAGTATCATTTCTCTATACTGGAAAAAACAAACAAACAAACAAACAACAACAAAAAAAATCCCATTAGGCTTCAAGTTAAAATCCCTGGCTTCTATCCACTCAACTCTCCAAGGACCAGTGTCCCTTATCTAGAATTGGAAGTCAGAACCTTTGGCCAACTAGCTTCACTGAGATATTATAAGGATCAAATCAAATGAGATGTATATGAACATGCTCTGAAAACTCCATAAAATGCTTTATTTTAAAAAAGAAGAAAGAGGAAATAAAGACAATTATTAATAAATTGCTTAGATGAAGTCACTTTTGGATAGCTGGCAGGGATCAACTGCCTGCCAGCACTATCTTCATTCCATCAGCCAAGGATAGTGGAAGTGAAAAGAAAATCATTTGCTGTGGAAGCTCATGCCTTTGGCCATCAAATGTTTTAAGCTTAGTTAGTATGAATTTCACACCAGAGGGACTTGTGATACACATTTGCATTGCTCTTTTCTATTTCCTCCAGCAAGTCAAAAAACAAAAGCTGTACACCCACTGTAACAAAATGCCATCAATTTAAGATTTTGTTTTATAGCATGGCTGCTGATATCATGAGTGTCAATGCACCAGTGTTCCAGATGTCACTCAATCTATGTATTTTTTACTAAATTGCAAATTTACCCTACTGAATAATATAATTGATAAAAGCACCATATCTTTGGACTTCAATAAAGTGTTTGTGTGATGGTGTTCTTCATTACATGCCTGAATGCACTCATTAAACTCACAGGGAACAATAAGCCTAAAGAAGCACAAAGACAGGGAGACCGAACCAGCAGGAAGCACACATTTCCACCACCCCAGGGGCTGGCAGACCTGTTCCTGGAGAAGGAGAGTGTGTTCCAGGAGCTGCATCTGCATTTCATATTCAAGAGGTGACTTAGCTTTTTGCTTTTCTGTCAGAAATGAGAGCTGCATATCCTTGATTATAAACATAAAACTGGAATGGGAAGATTTTTTAATGGAGAATTTTCCTGTTTTGCAACTTATTGCCACATTTCTGTTTGCATTTGTTTAAAAGCCTAATTTCATTTTCAAACTGATTTTCCCTCAGGCTGTATATACCTTTGCCTTAAAATGGCGCCATATTCCTGGTGAACTTCTGAGTCATATTCATCCTCTCCTTGCTATTTCGTGGCAGCGGACACACCCAGCCAGTCTGATTAAGGCTCTGCATGGGTTTCACGTCCTTCGTTCCGTCAGACAGTTTCTGAGCCCAATTTGGCTGACAGAAAGGATTTGAACAAGAGTTTATTTTTCAGGGTTCTCAGGATTTGAACAAATAAACACTCACTAATTCCTTCACCAAATATGTACTGAGCACTGGAATATTCTGGTTCCTGGAGGGAAAAAAGTGAAAAGAACAGACAAAGCCCCTGTTCTCATGGAGCTCACCTCAGTGGAGGTGGAAGGGGAGAGACAAACAATGAATAGAGCATCTAGCAAAATAGGTTTCTTTACAATATGCTATGGTAAAATATGGAGCGTGGAATGCTAGGGCTAAAGTATGAGGTGATTAGAAAGCAGAGTGGTGGAAGAAGTTGGAAATACTACCTCATATAGAGCGATTTGGTTACCATTAATAATGATTCCCACTTCTTCCAGTTCTCCTTTTCTCCCACAACATAGGATGGTTATATTCTTCAAATCTTAATAATTGGATGTGACCATATGACTTACTTTGGCCAATGAAATATGAATACAAATGATGTGTCACTGTCAGGCTGAAGAATTTAGGAGAGAGTGTGCAATTCTCTAAGGTGTTTGCTCCGGCTATGGTGAAGCTGTGAGTACCATGTTCAAATGGTGGTTATCACTCCTTCTGGATTCTGATCCAGCAGGTTAGAATCTTTAAAGTCATCCCTCCTGTAGACATAACAAGAAAAAAGCCGAACAAACTAAAACTCAACAACTCTTCTTAGATCTGTCAGAGAATTGAGGTCACAGTGCAAACAACTGTCCCCAAAATTAGAGAGATGGATAAGTGGGCACAGAAAATGACAACTTAAAGAAGCAGAGACCCACAAGTAGAAACCTCTGTGGGAGCCAGTACCAGGATAGAAAAACCTAAATGGTAATTAATGGAATTTCTAGAGGCTCAGTTGACAAGTTTGAGAGTCAAAAACTTTAGGGGGGCCCAGTCTTAGGGGGATTCTACAGTTCAGTGAATTTTATCTACAGTACTCTGCCAGATTCTCATAGTAAAGACAAGAGAAAAATCCCCCAGTACCTCCAACAGGGGAAGATGAAAAGTAGCAATTTTGAAATACACCCAGAGCATTCTCTTCTTATTAACAAGGCATGGTCTCAAGAGAAACTATTTTACCAGGGCCTAGCTGACTGGGATTTTATCAGAACCTAACTGACCTGGAGAAAGGGAAATACCCAACTCCAGCTTCCTTTATCCTGCCTGCATCAACTAAGGGAGAGGAAGACGGAGAAGCAGTTGAACAGGCACAGGCTCATTGGAAGAATGAGACTAAAGCATATCACTTAGAACACTTCCTCTCCCCATGCCCCTAATCACAACATCTCTAGCTCCTAACCAGATACACCTCACCCTAAAGGCCTATTAACCTCAGTGCCTTTTACTCAGTACAGCATGTCTGGCTTACAACAAAAAATTACAAGGCATACTAAGTAACAGAAAACAGTTTGAAGAGACAGAACAATCATCAGAATAGACACAGACATGGCAGATATGTAGGAATGTCAGACCAGGAATTTGAAACTTTGCTTACTATGTTGAGGGCTATAATGGGAAAAGTATGCAACATGCAAAAACATATGGGTAATGAAAGCAGAGAGATGGGGACTCTATGAAAGAATCCGAAGGAAATACTAGAGATCAAAAAACAGTATAACAAATGAAAAATGTCTTTTGTGAGCTAATCAAAGGACTGGATATGTTCAAGGAAAGAATCAGTGAGCATGAAAAAATATCAATAGAAAATTCCAAAACTGAAATGCAAAGGGAGAAAAGAATAAAAATGATAGAACAGAATATCCAAGAACTGTGGGATAATTACAAAAGGTATAACATATAAACAATAGGAATACCAGAAGGAGAATAGAGAGAGAATGGAACAAAGAAAAAATTTAAGGAAAAGTTTAATCTTACATGCAGAGCAGCAAGCATCAGATTTACATTGGACTTGTCCTCAGAAAGGATGCGAGCATGCAAGCAAGAAGAGAGTGGACTGAAATATTTAAAGTGTTGAAAGAAAAAAAAATACCAATATAGAATTTGGTATCCTATGAAATTATCCTTCAAAAATGAAGGAGAAATAAAGGCTTTCTCACACAACTAAAAATTGAGGAAATTTGTCATCAGTAGACCTGTTTTTCAACAAATATAAAATAGAAATTTTTCATAAAAAAAGAAAATATGTCAGAAATTCAAATCTACATAAAAAAGGAAGAGCATTAGAGAGGTAATAAATAAAGATAAAATAAAGTCTTATATTTTTCTTATTCTTTGTTCATCTAACAGATAAGTTTGTTCAAAATATTAATAATATTATCAAAAATGTATTTAGTAATTATAGCTCGTATGTAAGTAAAATGAATGAGAATAATGTTATAAAGGAGAGAAAAGAGAGCCTTGATAGTATTTTGCTGTAAGGTACTTGTGCTACCCATGAAGCAACATACTATTATTTGAAAGTGGAGTTATATTAGTTATAAATGTATATTGCAAACTCAAAAGAAATTGCTAAAGTAAGTAAAAAATATATATAATTGTGATGCTAAGAGAGGATCATATATTAAAACCAGAGAAGTGAGAAAGAAATGAGACAAAAATAAAAAAGAAATATAGAACAAAGGTAATAAATAGGAAATAATAACAGAAAGGGTAGCTATTGATCCAACTATACTAATAATAACTTTAAATGTCAATGACCTAAATATACCAATTAAAAGAGAGAAACTAATTTTTAAAAGAAAGAAAAAAAAAAACCCAAACTATTTGTTATCTGTAAGAAACCCTCTTTAAATATTAAGACACAATAGATTAAAAATAAAGAGAGGAGGATGTAAAGAGATCGAAAAATATATACTGTGCTAACACTAATCAAAAGAAACCTGAAATAGTGGCATTACAAGATGTGAAGTCTCCATAAGCCTGAGTCCCTCATGCCCACGACGAGCAGAACCCTCTTGTTGATCCACACTAGACATACACGAAAAAATGACAAGTAAACTTTTGTCATTTGAAATCACTGAAATTTGGGCATTGTTCATTGGCACAGCAAAACCTGTGCCCTGACTAGATTAGTTAGCCCATCCCAACTAATCTAGGCAGTCAGGGAGGAGCTCTATGAGAGGAACTTAGATGAGTTGATAGGAAGCCATGGGATGTCCCGGAGCAGGGAGCCCCAGGAAGAAGATATGAGAAGAACAGAGGCCCTGAGGCAAGAACATGCTAGAGTGTTCTGAGAGCAGTGAAGAGAATAGTGTGGCTGTGACTAAATGAACAATGGACAGAATAGAAGATAATGACAGAGAGAGGGCAAGATACCAGAACAAAATCCAAAATCCCTACTAAAGCCATCTATATTTTCTTCTGTGTGACAGGGAAAGTATATTTGTTTTCTACATGACAGATTTCCACAGACATAAAAGCTTACAATAACACCAATTTATTATCTTACAGTGTCTGTGATTCAGGAGTCCGGACATGACATTGCAGGATTCTCTGTTCATACTCTCTCCAGGCTGAAATCCAGGTGTTGGTGGGTTCTATGCTCTCATCTAAGGTTTGGGGTCTTCTTCCCATCTTATCTGGGGTGTTGGTAGAATTCATTCCCTGTGGCTGTAGCACTGAGGTCCCCATTTTCTTGGTGGAAGTCAGTCAGCCATCACTCACAGCTCCTAGAGGCTGCTCTCAGAACTTTGCCACTCACCTCCTCTTCTCCCTTCCTCCCTAACATGGCTGCTTTCTTCCAGGACAGCAGGAGACCATCTTGCTGACAGCAAACCTCTCTGACTTTTGGGAAGGCCTCTAAAGGGCTCATTCGATGAGCTCAGGCCTACTTAGAATACCTCCCTTTTGATTAACTGAAGTCAAGGTTTGATTTGGACCTTAATTACATTTACAAAATCCATTTTGTCACATGATATGACAATCTCAAAAGTGAAATCCCATCATATTTGCAAGTCCTGTTCACATTCAAGGGGTTATTCTTCCAAATAATTACACAAGATGTTTACATGAAGGGGTGGGAATCTTGGGTACCATCTTAGAATTCTGCCTACCACAGGAAGCCATTTTATGATTTGGAGCAGCAAAGGAGCATGGTTTGGCCTGTGTCTTAAATGAATCACTCTGGCTGGTGGGTGAAGAACAGTCTATAATGTGCCAGGGGTAGAAGCAGGGAATAGGAGGCGATGACAATTGTCAGGAAAGAGATGATAGTAGCTTAAGCCAGAGGTTAGCAAATGAGATACTAGTATGGGTTAAAGTAAAATATTTATATAGATTATAGTTTTTAGTAAACATCCATCAAACAATCAATAGTTTAATAATATATGCTCTAATTTTAAAAATAATGTCAAATAGGCAACTACATTTTTGTGTATAATCTTCGAAAAAAGTTAAAATTTAACCAATAGCTTTTAGGCCATTGGGCTATGACTATCTCTATCATCAAAGTATCTAAAAGGTAAAGGCTGAATGGCCAAAACTTAGAGATTGCACTTTCTCATGTGCCCAGCTCATTTTGACAAGTAACTAAGGCCCAACATATGCCGTGAGCCACAAAAACTCAGGATTCCTTCCTCCTTTCCAGTGGAGACATTTTTAAACTTTTTAACAGGAGACATAGAGGAGAGGTGTGGTCATGTGCTGGTTTCAAAATAAAAGTGTGATACTATTAGTTACCCAAATGAGAAAACTCCCTCCCTCATGCCTCCTCTTCCTATAAAAATCCCGTGCAGGTGGAGAAACTAGGGAATCTGAGGCCAATGTTGCAGGACAGTTCTCTGGGTGGCCTTGCACATGACCCAGGTCTCCACGCTTTCTCATTTGTCATTCTTAAGCAAAACTATAGAATGTGCTGAGAATGCAAAACCCTGAGATAAGGAGAAAACTGGGTAAAACAGTCCAGGCTCTGCTCCAGTCCTCTGCCCCTCCAAACAGGATGTCCTCCAATGCTTTATCTCAGCACGTCACATGAACCCAGGGTATATAACCCAGGACAGGCTGGTTTTTGGGGACCCTCAGCTGCAATGCAATTGGGGCATGTGCAGTCCAGATTCTATCCACCCTAGGCAACTTCCCTGAGCCTTGGGGGACCAGCTCACAAGGAATTCTGGGCTTTCATGGTCTCTTGCTGCTTATCAGTAAATAATGAACCCAATTCATACAACTTGCTGTGTGCTTTGTCTCACCAGACTCAGAGAAGTTGTTAACCAGTGTATAGTGAACCTGCTGCACAAATGCGCCTATGTATATCAGTAGAGCAAACACAATGGTAAATCCTAAAGCAAAAATGTCTTCATTTAGCCCATCATTGCGCAAATATTTGACCGTCAATTTTTTTTTACTTTATATCTATAAAAATTCCAAATATTATGAGAAATTCTTCCAAATTATTTGGTATGTTATGTTTTTGATGGACATTTTTATTTCATGTACCATCTTTTTACTTATTTAGGCAATGTCAACAATTTGGCTAGACCTAAAAACAGCTAGAAAGGTTTTTGGAGTTGAAAAAGTTCTTAAATTCAGAACAGTTATGAGAGAATTTAGCTGTCCAAGTTCAAGAAAATGGAGCCCAGTGAAGGTAGAAACAGGCACAAATACATCTATCCAGAATGAAAGGAAGATTTCCATTGAGAGAATGCTGTCATAACTGGAAATTAGCCTTCTCTTTTTGACAGCTAACCACTGTACCTTAAAGCCTTCTCTTTGGGGTGATTGGAATAATTATGGCTACGGTGGCCTTCTGATGAGGAAATGGCTCACAGAGAGCTAACGATGGAGTGTAAGTGAGACGCATGGTTCTATCTAATTAAAACCTGTCATCTAGTCAAATGCATTTTCCAGCAGTAGGACAGTCTCAGGCTAGTTGTCTGATAGGAAAAATGCTGTTCCAAAGCATGAGTCACATAATCAAATGTTCTTGATAGCACCACCAATTCTTATTCATTCTTTTTCTTTTTATGGAAACAAGAACCCTAATTTTTCTTTCTGTGAATTAAATGAAACACTTTCCCTCATATACTGGTTGTCTCCTAAAAAATACATTACACTGTGTTATTCTTGTTGAATGTATTGATGACCTTTGTCACACCTAAACATCAAATTATAAATGTAGGCATTAATTACCCATTTTTCCATGATTTCTCCTTTTTCTGCCATTACAGGAATGACTTTGTCCTCATTTTCCCATTCTAAGACAATACCATGCAGCTTGAGTTTTTAAACTTTTAAATCTTGAAAATTACCATGCTTCAATTTTAGCTGGTCCTACTGTAGCAGTCAAATGAAGTTAAAAGTGCATGTACTTATGACTGGCTTTGACACCAAGATATCATTTGGCTATTAAAAATTTATACCACTGTGTTTTCTACTCATTGCCTACTTATCCATACACAAGGCTCCAAGATTCATACTCTGTTAAAAACAAACATTTGGAAATAATTTATTTTCTGCCACTGGCTTTCTTCCCATTATAAACTTCACTTCCCCAAGGTGAATGTGGTCTGGTCCTATGTCAGGGCCAGCTGTCGCTTCTCTCATCCTCCTGTAGAACCATCCTGCTAACTGCCCTTAATTATACAGTGTCCCAGGCCCAGTTTAGCTTGCCCAAATGATTGCTGAATTTTCTTTGCTGCAAGTGACATGAGCTACTCCACCAAGGAGTTCATAAGGGAACCATATTCTAAAGCTATTAATTCTTCCTTCTGACTAACAAGAGACTACAATGTTAGTTCCACAAAATTCTTCAAGAAAGGGAAACTGGGCCTTTAATCTCTACTCTCCTGAGGACCTAGCTGTGCAGCCAGCGTGAACCCCGCCTCATGCTGTGCTGCTAGAGACAAAGTGGGCATGTAAATATGGATTTGTGCAAAAGGGAAAGGATTCTTAATTCTGTGGAGCGCTACTGGTTTTGACTTTCTAGGAAAGTGGACCTTTTCTCCAGTGCCTGCGTAATTACACATGTAAAATTCTCACACCTCTCTGAGTTTTTCTTTCCTCTAGCAATTAGAAAGTCTCAGAAGAAACTTTTCAGTGACATAAAAGTCCCAGCATGCCTTATTTATTTCTGTAGCTGTGACTGAAAATCTTGCCACCAATGCCAGGCAATGAGAGTGAACGGTATTAGGTATATAGTGTAAGCACACACCGTAGTCTGCAGTTCTATGACTGCCTTTTGTTTTCTTTATCCTACAAGTTAATGTCCCTCCTCTCAGAAGGAGAAACCAAGTAAAATTAAGCATAACGCTTTTAATAAAAGATAAACCTACACATACAGGGTGATTCTGAGCAAAGGTATGTATTTGACAGGCCTAGAATTTACTTCCGGTCCCTTGTCTATTATTTGGCTACATTGTCACAAAGTTTATGCAAACCGTCTTGTAAGAATATTGAATAGTTAAGTGATTTGCCTAAATCTCACAGCAGAGTAAAAACAAAACAGGATTGGAAAGCATTTTCCCTTACAATAGTTAATGTAATATTTGTATAACTGATCAATGTTTCTTACCAGGAGCCAATGAAGTTCTACTTTGAGAGCAAGTAAAGAATTTCTAGGGAGACCAGAACAGAACTGGAAGAGGAGATGGGAACCAGAAGAGGGACCAGACCAGAACCGAAAGAGGAGACCACACCGGAACCGGAAGATCAGACCAGAACCAGAAAAGGAGACCGGAACCGAAAGAGCACACCTTACTAGAACCGGAAGAGAAGACCGGAACCGGAAAAGCAGACGGGAACCGGATATAAGAGACTAAGAGACGGCATTGGAACCGGAAAAAAAGAGACACTACCGGAAGCAGAACAGGAGACCTTACCAGAACTGGAAGAGCAGACAGGCACCAGATATAAGAGACAACACTGGAACCGGAAAAGGAGACACTACCGGAACCGGAAGAGGAGACCTTACCGGAACCGGAAGCGTAGGCCAGAACTGACAAAAAAAGAGGACACCAGAAGAGGAGACCAGGGTGGACAGGAAGAGCAGATGAGACAGGAATTGGAAGAGGCGACCAGAGCAGACAAGGAAGAGGAGACCACACCAGACAAGGAAGAGAATACAAGACCATATGAGGAAGAGAGTGCTAAGTTCTTAATATGCAATACCTCATTCAGACCTCGTGAACTATCGTAAGATTGATAGTTCTGGAGGCTGGGAAGTCCAAGATCAAGGTGTTGGTGTGTCAAGGCCCAGTATCTCTGCTTCCAAGATGGTGCTTTGAACACTGCATCCTCCAGAAGGGAGGAACACCAGGTCCCGATATAGCGGAATAGGAGAAGAAAGAGAATCCACTCCCACAAACCCTTTTTATAGCAGGAGGCTATAGTTTGGATGTCTGTGGGCCTAATGGGAGGTGTTTGGGTCATAGGGACAGACCCCCCCGTCAATGGCTAACTACTGTCCTTAAACTAATGAATGAGTTCTCATTCTGTTAGTTTCCAGGGGAGCTGATTATTAAAAACAGCTGGCACCTCCTCTTTCTCTCTCTCTCTCTCTCTCTCTCTCTCTCTCTCTCTCTCTCTCTCTCGCTTTCTCTGTCACATGTGATCTCTGCACATGCTGGCTTCCCTTCCCCTCCCACCACGAGTGGGAGCGGCTTGAGTCCCTCACCAGATGCAGGTGCTGGTGCCATGCGTCCTGTACATCCTGCAAAACTGTGAGCCAAATAAATCTCTTTTCTTTAGGAAAAAAATAAAATAAAATGCCTGTAACAGAATTAATTTTACCCTAGACTGTAATTTTTACATTCTTTGTGTACATGTTAATATAACACAGGCTGCAATACCCTAATTCATACTTGCATCTGAGTGCAATATATTTCAATTTAAATCTTTCCTCAATAAAAGACTTATGGTTTGTAAAAAAGAAAAAGAATTTCTAAATCAAATATAGAAAATGAGCACATTAATTTAGAAAAATAGCTGTAGTAACTTTATTATTTTGTAGATGAATATATATAGCTGATTATGCCAATAATTTTATGACTCTTTAAGAGATAAAGTTCCTTGGACAAAGAGAAGGCTTGGCCTTGCTAGAAGCCAAGGAACATAGGACAAACCCTTTCAGCCCCAAGATGATGCTCTGGCATTACTAAATTGGACTTTCGTGACGGACTGCATGAGTTGCTTTGTAACAGTTCACTAAGCAACATCTCAGGTAATAAAGATAGAACCAATGATCAAATTACAAGTGACAAGAAGATGCAGTATTCTCTCAAAGCAAATCTGTGCTATTTTTAACATTTTCTAGTCACAGTTCTTGGTTTAATTTCCTGATTCAAACATAACATGTTGACAATTCCTCAAACAGTCAAGCAACGAATCATCTTATTGAACAGCAAATATTTTGTTTTCTGCATTTGATGTTCCAGTTTAAGGAAGTAGGACATATTATCCTGGTGATGTTAAGTCTATGAAATACATGGCGATATTTTTCCATTTAATGACAAATGAAGTTACGTGATTAATGTGGTTGTTTATTTGCAGCTTTTTTCTCTTAACAAGATTTCTAGCTTGCTACTCTGAGGCAGTAAAGTTGTTTTAAAAACATCCTAATCAGGACCTATATACAGTAAGAATTGATCTTCAGTAAGGCATCAGAGGGGGCTTTACCCAGAAAAGAGATATTAACAGGGGCTCTATTGTGGTAGTTTGGGGAAAATGCACAAGTTCTTCCCACCTCCTTGTATCTACAGCTTCTGTCATGAAATGTACAGCACCCCCCTTCCATGAGTGGGCTTTTGCCACCATGTGACTTGCTTTGGCCAATGCAATACAAATAGAGGCTTGGAATAGGTTTGCACATTTGTATTTGTCCTCTTGTCCCCTGTTACTGCCATGAGAAAATTTGCATTGACGAGCCTGCGAGTCCCAGGAGGAAGACCAAAGTTACATGGAACAGAGTCAGTTCACAGATGCATGACTGAGCTGCATTTCTTTAACATTTACTATATGTCAAACACTAGTTTGAGTTCTTTAAAAATATTAACTATCATGACAACACTATGAGATAGGCAATAATATCATTTTCACTTCATGGGACATGCTGACCAGACTGGAAGAACTCCTCTATGCTCTAGCTAATGATCCCACTTGTGATTCTGTATTCTATAGAAAAATTCTAAATGTCAATAATAATTTTTCTTTGCAAAGAAATCTATAGAGGAATAAAAAGTTGCTGTTCACTGTTTTGAAAACAGACCTTATTATTACTTGCTCGAGTGTATGTGGGTTACAAAAGAAAGATGGGAAAAAACTAAGAAGGAGAGAGAATAAAACCATTTTATATATCAACTGTGGTTGGAATTTTGCTGTACTGTAATTCTAGGTAAAATAGTTTGATTCTAATAAAGATGATCCCTCTTCCTAGAGAATGTATTCAGACTTTCTTCCATTTTTAAAGGCATGAGGGCACAGTCTTCTCTCAGTAAGTGATAAAGATCCAGGAATTCTATCTGGATAGGAAACACTCCTAAGCAAGGTAATTATCTAAGAAAAGAACTATTCAATGTGTCTGCAAAACTTCATATTAAATTTGATTAAATATAGGCTCAATTTTAATCATTCAAATTTTCACCAAAACTGTATATTATAAATATTTTATAGAATATATCTTTTCTATTAAACTAATAAGAGGTATATTTTCCTAAAAATAAGTTCTGAAAGTCATTCCAACCTCCTGTTTTCACTCTGGAAATCTCCAGACATGTTATATTATATTAAGAAGGTTACAAATCCAGACATACTTCATATATGCTTCTCTATTTTCCAGAATACCTTCTAACTACTTTAGGTATAATTATTTTTTATCTAATAATCACAGAATTGTGGACTTATATTAGTTAATATAACTTATAAGTTTATAGTATTGAAAAGAACATCTGTGAAGACCCATCAGATTCTAAATAGAATTGTACTTAGACTACTTAACCAAATATCTCCCTAACTCTTCTCTGAACGTTTTCAGAGAACACAAAACGTTAACACAATTGCCCTCAGTAATCCATTCTCTGGGTTTCATATTCAGCTAACAAATGCTATATTAAAGAGTAGGTGAATAAAACTTACAGTTTACCTCATAATTTGAGACTATAAGATTATTGAAAGTTAATCAAGGGATGTATTACTTGGTTTTTTATTGGCAATTGTCAGTTTATTTTCTCTGGAGGATATTGTGAATATGAACAAAAGATTACTTCTATTGATTACTTGACCCGTATTATCTTCTTTATCCTGTTTGCTTACAGATCCATTTCTTACTCTTTCTTCTCTGTTCTGTGTCACAGGGAGACTTAACCCAGCAAGACTCTGTTTCCTACGCCTGTGTGTGCTGGTTTCCGGCAAGGATTGGTCAAAAAGAGATACTGACAATAGATTGGGAGGTGGGAAGATGTGAGAAACCGGGATATGTTCCTCTCTCCCTCCCAAGTAGTAATTCTGGTGGAATGCTTTGCTGTAGATTCTACCAGACAGGTATACCAGATGGCTTTGGCACCTGGGTTCTGGTAAATGACCAACTCTGCATGTTTTAATTTTTTGGACCTAGGCATGGTAGCTACTTCTTGCTGCTACTAATTTCTGAGTTTCCTCTGTTCCCTGTTCAGCTTATTGTCAGGTCTTTTTCCACCTGATTGCCTATGATAAATGCCCTCTATTTGAAATAGCTACAGTGGTTTCTGTTTTCCTGACTAGACTCTTCTACAAATGACCTGCTCCCTAGAATTATTTGAAGCAGCTAACAATAAAGGCACAGGACCATTAGACCAAAAGAAATTGAAATTTATCTCAGTCGAGAGGTAAATATGTTGGTTAAAATAGAAAGAGACAGAAGGTTTGAGGCCAGGCGTGGTAGCTCACACCTGTAATCCTATCGCTTTGGGAGGCTGAGGTGGGAGGATCACTTGAGATCAGGAGTTTAAAACAGCCTGGGCAAAATAGAGCTCATCTCTACAAACATATAAAAAAATTAACCAGGCATGGTGGCGCACGCCTGTAGTCCCAGCTACTCGGGAGGCTGAGGCATGAGGATCGCTTGAGCCCAGGAGTTTGAGGCTGCAGTGAGCTACGATTGCACTACTGCTCTCTAGCCAGGGCAATAGAGCAAGACTCTGTCTCTTAAAAAAAAAAAAAAAGAGAAAGAAAGAGAGATAGAAGGTTGGAAATTTGTAAGTTAAATAGGTTTTGTTTGTAATGGGACTTTTTATCTGACTCATTTCCCCCTCTAATTCTGAATATTTTGTGAAAACCACTTCAATAAATTTGTCAGAACAAAATGAAATGGGAATATATTGGTGGAGGTAGGATCCATAGGACAGTGAGAGAAGCAGATCATTTAGTACTGGTGGTTCAGTCCTGCCTGGGCCAAGGTCTGTCACATGTGCAGCCAGAATACACATAGGACAAAGGCAAGTCACATACACAACCTACTCCCATAGTCACACCCAGGTTTATAAATAATTCCATTCCTTTCTTTTCCTCTTAAGAAAGTATAGCATAATAATTAATGGTATTATTGTAAGGATAACCTTGAATCCTTTCTAATTTGTCTTAAAAATTAATAATTCATAACCTTTGATATTTTATTTTAGTAAAATAATTACTTGCAGCAGCATAGGTAACAAGTAATCAAAGACTCACTTGTATGGTATAACATACGGAGAATTTGGGGTTATACTAATTGCGGCACCATATAATTGTCAGAGTTGTTATCTCATTTTGAATACATAGGTGTAACCTACGTGTTTTTTTAAACATCATCATAAAAATAAACTAGAACGTACAATATATTATATGCCAATGTTCATGGTCACATGTACTTATAACAGTAATAACATCTGGAAAAGAACAGTAATGCTATAGTGCTCTGCAAACTATCAAAACTTTGCCTTTCTTTTGAGACCTAGAACAAATGAATTGTATCAAAAATTTGACTAATAAGTTCCAGATTTATTAGTAAGAATATCCACAATGAATATATGTAAAATCCCTGATTGTATCTCCATAAAAGGAACAAAGTAAATTTAAAAAGAGCAGGATGATATATCTTTGTATGATCATGAGTATCTGGCAACTTCAAATTCTACATGGTCAGGAAAGGAATCCAATTAGTACTACGACTCAGTAGCACAGGTATGAGAGCAAATAAAGTCACTTCCATAAGTTAAATCTTTCGTAGTTAATATTACTACAGGGCCTCACATTAGGCAAAATCTGCTACCTGTCTCAAAAAGGCTCAATGTTATCACAACTACATTAGAAACAGAGAATGCCGTTAATCAACACAAGCACATCCCAACCAGTAGAAAAATATCTTGAATGCGTGACCTAAGAGTAAATCAAATGTTTTCCTTTTGTAATATAAAGATAGTGTTACAGAAAAAAATTCCCATGATTTTGTATTACTTCATTAAGGTGAAAGTTCCATGAAAGTAGCACTATTTTTATCTTGTTCACTTTATCTCACTGTGTCTGCCCCTTACAAGGGGATCAAAAAATATTTGTTGAATGAACGAATGAATACCATTCCTACTAATTTTAATGTCTTGGGTGTTTAGTGATTATGTAAATTGCTGGTTTATTGAGAATATCATTTTAAATTAGAATATATGAATGTAAGTCAAATCCAGTCTCACCAGAGACTATTATGAAAGTTGAATCACCTCCACAAAGTCTTTCTCACTTCTAGAATGATTTTCCTACCATCTGGTATATCTAATGGGGACAGTTAGAACTTCCACTTGTGGAAGAAAATATTTTCCATTTGCTGGCTCTCAGGATTTATATCTTTTCAGCCTCCTTCTCAAGATTCCACTCCTGGTATCAAGAAGAGGTTACAGATGCAATATCATGAAAGAAAGTGTAACAATTTCCATGGGTGGACATCTCTTTTGGCATTTCACAATAGAGAGCAAGAATCCATGTGGTCTGGCTCGCCAGACTTTCCTGGAAATGGTCATGGGACGTTATAGAAAGCTGACCTTGTCCCTGCCACTTTCAATCCTTTCCAGGAATAAACTCAAAAGTAACCCTTGAGCAAAAGCTCCCCAGTGACATTCCCTAACAATTAATCTAATTCTCTTCACATAAATAAGTTGAGAAATGTCAGCCTCATAACCTTTAAGGGACTGAACACATTACCAGAATCATTAAAACTTAATAGTTCTTGAAACAAGGCCAAATCTTAAACTTTTGCACTTTTCCCTTCTACTCTAATAGTCACTTGACTTCTATTCAAATATTTGGGAAGGAACTACAACCAAATAAATCATGTTTTTTTTTTGTTTTTTTTTACTAATTGTTCTAATTAAGCACCAATGTAACAGCAGCAAAATATATCTATAAACGTCACTTATAAAGCAGAAACCAATGGATAGGATTTCAACACATTTGAAATAAATGTGTTTAGTGCAAGCATTTGCATGTTGCCCATCTTTCATCCGTTGCAAAAATAAATCCTCTGGTTGGAAGTGACTGCAATAGAACAAATATCATTTGAGACTATGACAGTGCTACAAAAAATTACCATTTCTGTAATGTGGTCTTCTTCCTCTTTTCTCTCCTTCCATAAAAGACATTAAGGCAATAAGCAGGATACACCCAGCTGGGCCTCCCGTGAGGAAGCCACTCTTGCTATAATCAAACACAACAGAAACAGGCGCTTGCTTCTGAGACTTCAAACGTGAAGAGGCTGCTGTTCTGCAGAAAAGAAATAAGCAGATATCAAAGATTTGTAGAAGTTTTTATTAAGAAACTTTCTCAATCTTTTCACACAGCAGACACTGCACTCCTGACATGCTAGAGCTAGAATTGAGCACGTGGACTTTTATCTTTGCCTTTTGATTCTACGTTACATTGACACACATCTGTTAATTTAAGCACTTCAATGAAAAATTAACAAAATATTGATTCTTGCATGAACCTACTCTTTCAATGAGAAACCTCATTTATATAATAGTACCAAAATATCTTTGTCATTCACCACTTCCTCCAAGAATGAGGTTTAAATTCCCTGTAGAAATTGAGAAGTGCGTAATGGCTAATCAAAAATTATTTCACTCTGGTGAAATATCAAGGCAGTGTTTCCTTGCCCAAGGACATCATAGCACATGTTACCACAATGAAAAGAATGTGGGGGAGGGCGGAAAGGAAAAAAAAAAAACAATGTGCCTTATTCTTTCGACTATTCATTTAAATCTAAAGAGTCACTCAATAAGTAACCAAATCTCAAAGCTATGCATAAAAATGTAAATGCTCAACATTAGACCTATAAGGGCAAACTTTCAATCAAAACCACTTGGATAAAAATATACTAACCAGTTAAAACCATAAAATAATTCCATCGAAAAGAAAAAGCTATTCAGAAAATGAAAAACTTGAGTGTGTTATATAACTCGACCCAATTTATTAATTGCTCTAATTTCCACATTGTTTTGACGGGGCTGATTTTGCCAGCCAGGTTCCCAGTGCCTCTCTTCTGTCTCTCTCAGTTCCACTGTAAAGGTCCTGTACCGCGTGTGATATAGCAAGCAGATTTGTGGGGGAATAAATCATACCATGTTTCTGGAGGCTACAAGAGCTTGAGGAATGGCACATTTCGGGGGAGAGGAGTGTTGAAAAGAGAAAGTCTTCATCCTGAAAACTTTACTCTTGATGACCTGACTAATCCTAAAAAGTATGCTTATAATTTCCTCTCTAAATTCATCCACTTGCCTGTCACAATCACCTTCTGCTTTAGACCTACAGACCGAATAGCGACCAGAAGACAGAGCTCTTAAGGTAAGGAATCACAGCCCCTGTCCTAACTACCTGCCAGTGTCACACGAAAGTCCAGATATTACCTCCGAAGTTCGCAGCACCCCCAACTCACAAAGCAATGACACCTGTGGCATTATTCAGCAATTGAAGGTATGGTTTGCACCAATGTCTGAGGAATTTTGAAACTTACAATTCATAGACAATTCATAAAAAAAAAAGGAAAGTCACTTCAAAAGCAAACTAGCTGTTTGAGCCTGTGGAAAGAAGATAAATTGTTTGAATTTATCACTTTTCAGTCGTGCTGCCATGTAGATAGCAGTGTAGTCTGAGATTAAGAGCCAGGCCCTGAACTCAGAATGCTGTAACTCAAATTCTGTCTTTAATGCTTACTAGCTGTATAAAATTGGACTATTTAACTCTGTAAGAAGCAGTTTTTTCCATCCATAATGGTATCTACCTCATAGGGTTTTTGCAAACATTAAATGAGATGATATACATAAAGAGTTTAACTTTGCCAATAACATAGTAAACCCCCAATAAATGTGAGCTATTATTATTTTTTCATAATATATTGACAATATATTTAATATATATTGAGAAAAACATGTCTAGAATAGGGAATAAATAAAGTAGAAATAATTTTTACAGTTTATATATGTTTCATGCCTAAAAGTTGTATATTTTCTATAATAAACTCTTTGATGAGTTTATTGTTATTTTAATCAGAGTTTGTTTCTATAATTTTAAAGATGTTTTATATTTGAGATTTTTTTTAAATTTTTTTAAATTTCAGAATATTATTAAAGTACAAACATTTAGGTTACGTATATTGTCTTTGCCACACCCGAGTCGGAGCTTCAAGTGTGCCCATCCCTCAGATGGTGTACACCATACCCATTAAGTGTGTATATACCCATCCCCTCTCCCCGTCCCCATCTGCTTGACACCCAGTGAATGTTATTACTATATGTGCACTTAAGTGTTGATCAGTTAATACCAATTTGATGGTGAGTACATGTGATGCTTGTTTTTCCACTCTTGCGATACTTCACTTAGTAGAATGGGCTCTAGCTATATCCAGGATAATACAAGAGGTGCTAGATCACCACTGTTTTTCGTGGCTGAGTAGAACTCCATGGTATACATATACCACATTTTATTAATTCACTTGTGTATTGATGGGCACTTGGGTTGTTTCCACATCTTTGCAATTGTGAATTGTGCCACTATAAATATTCTAGTGCAGATGTCTTTTTTATAGAGTGTCTTTTTTTTTTTTGGGTAGATGCCCAGTAGTGGTATTGCTGGATCAAATGATAGTTCTACTTTTAGCTCTTTGAGGTATTTCTATATTACTTTCCACAGAGGTTGCACTAGTTTGCAGTCCCACCAGCAGTGCATGAGTGTTCCTATCTCTCTACATCCATGCCAACATCTATATTTGAGATCTCTTATTGAGGAGATCTTATGGCATGTATAGATTATGTTTGAATTGCTCAAAGACCAAATATAGAACTATAGGATAATTGACAGAGACAAAGGGGTCTTCAATTTTTCTTTCTTCACATCTCCTTTTTTACATTATTTTTCAATATTATTCAAGAAAAAGTGACCACTTGGTTTCATTCAGAAACTACATTTTTTAGAGCAAACAAATTTTTGTACAGCCAAACAAATAATTCTTTCAAAAATTAATGCCAAGATTTCAGAGTGAACACAAAACCTTTGACTGAAAAATGCTCCTCTCTCAGTTTTAGTGTGATAATTTGATACTCAGTTATATTCCTTGGAGATAATATTTGTGAATTCTGTTATTAAAATAACCCAGGTGATTACTGCATGTTCATAGCATCTTAGAAGTCTTGCTATCCATGGTCGTTAAACAAAAGAGCTGCCATCTTACCATGAGTCACACTATGAAAACTACAACCTCACTCAGGAATGTCTCATAACCATGTTTTAGGTGGCACTTTCAGATTCCATGGCCATCATACAATGCTACATTTCTTAAGTGATCTGAAGCTAAATGACACTATAGATTCAATAACATGCCTCACAGACATAGAAATGTTCAGTTCCGCTATTAGCAGGTATGAGGGATACTCCTAAGACCTAAAACATGACCACATTTCTCAGACACTGAATTGGACATTGTCGAATGAAGCAGCCTGAGCCAGCTGAATCCATTCGGTCTATGTAAAGATTTTCCTATATAGCATGTCAAAGCTGATTTTCCCCTTGGAAAACTCCTTAGAAATTTCAAAAGATTGAGTGGCTCAAGAGTCCTCCCTCTAGCCAATGCTTGGTTTTATCTAGTCAGCCAACCTTTTACTGACACAAGCGTGGTCACCAATAAATCTCAGATTGTAATTATCCACTGGCACTTCATAAGCTGGCTACTCCTTTCATATCATTAGATCTCTTTGAAGTTTTGTGAGGATCCATCTTTAATTTAGATGAAAGATTTCTCTCTGTAGGTTTCTGAAATACACTGAGGAGAAGGGTGGGTCCATTTAGTCCTAGAGACATTTCTCACTCATTTCTTTGTTTTGCAGGTGGCATTTAGTCTTTTTCGCTTTAAAGTCAAGGGCAAAAAAGTGCCTGCACTTGTCTCGGTGGCTATAATTCAGAATCTGACTCATTTGGATGCCTACAGATATAAAGTAGGGGGTCCTCGTATCAGTCAGAGCCAACAACAACAACAACAACAAAATAAGATGATCAACCTAAAAAGTCCCAAAGTATAAATCCAAAGTAAATCAAACATAAAGCAGAAAAGCAACTCTCAGCCAATATCAATAGCACATCAATAAATATGGAAGGTGCTAAGGAACATTTACAAGACTGGTTGAGTACTAAGGCAGAATTTTGGTTTCAATATATGCAGTTTTCTAATTCAAGACACTTCTCTAGACCTTGACTCTGAATCAGGAGCAGTTTCCTAGTAGCTAACTTAGCCTTTGGGTCTGAGCTTAACAAACACTCCCTTAAAGAAATCTTCCCTCATCCTCCAACCTAGATTAGAACCAGTGCTATATGTTGCCATATAGTCTTTACTTCTTCACAATGCTTATTAAAGTTACAATTATTTATGCAATTATCTGCTTAATTATTATTCCTTCTGCTGGATTGAACAGTTAAAGAAGCAGGAACAGTATTTGTCTTCTTCCGTGACACACAGTAAGTGGCCAATATTTATTTATTAAATGATTAGTATTTGGAGATCGAGTCTCAATTGACATATCTAAGAACCAGGAGTATTAGACCTAGATCAAACTTCACATCCCAGCTGGTCCAACCTCTCTTCCAATGTGGAGATATTCTCTTAACGTACTTTATTGCGGATGATCTGGTTGTTCCTTGAACATTTCCACTCAAGGGACAGCAAGTAACTTGTGAGATGTCGTATTCTATCATTCACTACTTGTTAGAAGTGATTTCTGTCAAGTACCTCCTATAATTTCTATCCATGTATCAGTTCCAATCTCTGAAATAATTCAGAATGAAATCCATTTCTTTTTTACCTAAGAATATTTAAAATACGGCAAGGTAGCCATAATGTGCTCTACGAAGCCTTCCTCCAGACTTAAATCCTGGATCTCCCATGTATTCTTTTTATAGTCTGGTTCTGATTCTCCTCACAGTCATTGTTCCTTTACCAGGCTGTGTCCCAATTTGTCGTCCAGATCTCACAACAATCCCCATGTGGCATGACATGGGCAAGGGACAGTGAAACCATTATTGTTCTTGATCCGGACCCTATAATTTTGTTCTAGTAGCTTAACTTTGCATTGCTAGTGGTGTCCTAGTAACTCTATAAAAAATGAATTCCATTGAATTAGGCATATGTTTAGCAAAGCTGTGATATCTCCTGGAAATCTATGAGTTATTTTTCTTTGCCATATGTATATAGGTAGTTATATTTAATTCCCATTGACTCAACATGTTATATATGCTCTAGTTTATGGATAAGTAATCTAAACAGGGCCTATCCCATAACAGAAAGAAAAAAAAGATATAGCTTTATTTTGTCCTCTTCCTTTCATTCTGATTATTTTTATTTGCCTCAAGACTCCACCAAACAAAACCAAGCCTCTCTGTGATGCTTGATGATCTCTCCAAATGGCAGAGTCCTAAGAATTGCCTTGGTCTGCAAAAGCCATTCTCATTTTGGTGGTGACACGTTTTCCAGGCCCTTGAAAACCAAGTTCAAGAGAGATAAACTTGCCTTACATCAAGGCTTTGAGTCATCAGGTCATCAGTGTCTATGGTTCTTACTACCACGTAATTTTGGGTGTTGTTGCCACTCCACTCTCAGCAGGGATCCATCATACAAGTCAATCGCAGCTCCCCACAAAGGCCCAAGGGCTGGGACCACCAAAGAAGAAATTCTGCCATGTTCATAGTTCCCTTCCTGTTTCCTATAAGCTTGCAAATTACTCTATGAGAATTGCTCCAGAAAAAGATGTCACATTTCCTCTAAGCTGTAAAATACCCATGTGTCCACACTCTGAGCTACTCTGATGCTTTCATTTACCAGGTTTATATAGCTTAATTTGTTTATTTCTTTTCTCCCTTTCTATAAGGAAATAAACATGTAATACTTTTATCTATTCGTTCATTGCATTATTATTCATGTATTTAGATCAAATTAATACATATATGTAATTTTAAAAATCAAATACCTTTATGCCTAACAAAAGAAAAAAGTTGTCTCTGCTCCATTCTTCTCCACTCCCTAGTCCTGATCAACACAAATAATCACTTTCATCTCTTCGTTTTTTCTTATATTCACCACTTCTTTACATAAATAAAATATTATACCTATGTTTTGATTCTTCATTTTTTATATTGCATAATGCATTCCAATAATGCAAAGGAGAATTTTATTCAGTTATATAAACCTTCCTTCACTTTTCTCTCTATCTTTGATCTTCTCAACATCTTCTCAATCTAGTTATATTGTAATTTTTTATCAAATTAATATTTAATATATGCATTATTATGCCTATAAATATTTTTGCAACTCATTCAGATAATATACTATAAATATGTTTCCTTTGTTGTAAACATTTTATTTTTGGATTTAGTAATTGTATCTCTTTTTTTCATTTGCTTTGCTTTGCTTTATAACTAATTAACACGAGCTCATTAGCAAGATTTCAAACAGAACTTTAAAAGTATACCTTAGCTATGGGGGTCACACACATCAGGAAAGCTTTCTTTTTTAACTATTTAAATTGACAGATTACAAAT
This sequence comes from Propithecus coquereli, assembly GCF_000956105.1. NCBI lineage: Eukaryota > Metazoa > Chordata > Mammalia > Primates > Indriidae > Propithecus > Propithecus coquereli. Next base: position 4,002,478 of record NW_012135858.1, read on the forward strand.
TTTGTACATTTTTAGTGTACAACATGATGTTTTCAAATATTTATGCAGTGTTAAATAGTTAACAAGTAAGCTTTCAATACCTACTAGAACATTCTCTCTGGTTTCAATTCAGATGTTCTGAGACACTATTTTCCTCAGATTATCTTTCATCATTGCCCTGGAAATTCTCTTCCTTTTCTTTCTGTTTGTCGTTTGTCTCAGATATCATGTTTTACTCTTTCTTGGTTTACTCCACTTTGTTTATAGCACAGCTTTCAGTGGATTCTTGAAGAAGGTTGCACAGTAAGTTCATTGAGACATTGAATGACTGAATTTTTTTCTTTCTGCCATGGTACTTGATTGATAGTTTAGCTGAATGTCATATTCTAGGTTGCAAATTATTTCCCCTCAAGATTTTTACATTTGCTCTACAGTTTTCTAGGTTTCAGTATTTCCGTTGAAAGCTGAAAAGCTATTGATACTTGAATTACGTGATATGATTCTCTCCTCCTCTACCCTCCTCTTTCTTCTCTCTCTGTCTCTCTCTCTTTCTCTCTCTCCCCCTCCCCTCCTTCCTCTCTCTCCTCTCCCCTGCTTCTCCTTTTCTGTCTCTCATTTTCTCAGATCTTTAGGGATTTATTTTCTTCTTCCCTGGTGTTCTGAAATTTCATACTCCATTTCTACAGTATTGTAAAACTTACGTCCATTAGTTTTAGGAAATATATTACTTCACCACTTTGTTCTGTTCTCATTTTTGGAACTCATATTATTCACTTGTTATATGTTCAGGAATAATATTATTTTCCTAAGTTTTCCTCCATTTTTAAAAATTTTTTGTCTGTTGATTCTACTTCTCAGAAGATTGCCTCAAATACGTTTTCCAAATATCTAATTGATTTTAAGGTTCCTGTTATCCTGCTTGTACTTTGTGAGAGTTCTTTCTTGTTTAAGGGATGCTCTCCTGTGAAAGAATCCTGTTCTTGTTGCAAGTGCAATTTTCTGGCTGCGAACTTTAATTGTAGTTCCTCGGAGTCCTCCTTTTCTACTTTTTCATTTTGATCTTTGTCTTTCACATTAGAGACTTCAAATGTCTGGTTTTCCCTGGCCAGCAATTTATATTTAAGAATGTGGTCCTAAAAATAGGGTCAAAAACCCTGTTTGGGTAACAAAAGCAGTGGACTGATAACCCTTACCATGAGTGATAAGGTAGAGGCAATGCTATTTCACCTGAGGACTCCTAATGACAATTTTTATAAGCCTTTTGTTTTAAGCTAGGCTTTTGAGCCAAGGATAGGAACCCTCTAGGCTTCTACTAAATTATGTTGCCGTCAGCATTCTATGAGCCAAAAAGTGAAAGAGTATTTCCCAGACAAAACATAGACTTTTACTCAAGCTTCTTTCCAATTCAGGGTCACACCTGCCCTTAGTTTTGCCTGCTATCCCTGCATTAAAAGCCTTCCAGTATTGGCTTTGCAAATAAGAAATGGGAAAGTTTTTTCTTCTGCTTGAGTGAGACATGGAATTCTGCCTGGTCACAAAGCCTTGAGGAAGTGATCGAAGAGTCTAGCTGCTCCTTAGACAGAAATTTCCACCAATATTCCTGCTTCTAATCCCAATTTAGAAGTATCTGGTATCCCAAATTCCTAAGACTTTGCGGATTAAACAGAATGATTTGTTTGGCTTTTTTTTGGTATCACCCCCAATAAATTCTTCTTTCTCATATGTGATTAATTGAATATCACTTACCTGTTTTCCTTTTTCCAAATGAAATTCTTTTGAATATAAGTATCTGCCATGCAAAGTTAAGGCATATTTACCTAAAAAATTAGTTGCTGTTTACCTGAAATTCGAATTTAACTAGGTGTCTTATATTTTATCCAATGACCCAAATATGACAGAAATAAGAGTAAGGAAATGTTAGGAATGCTGATATTTTCATCTTACAATGTGAAGAGTCAAGAGATGGCATCTAGATTTGACAGAACAAGAAATTAATATTTTAAATATAATATTTAGATTTTCAAAAATAATAGATATTAATCAAAAACTGTTTTTAGAAATAGAAGGAATAGAATGTGAAAAGTGGTTTAAATAATATCTTCAGCTATTATAGCAAAAATTCACTAACTTTCTGTTACCATCTACAGTTGAGAGACAAGAAAAGCAGTCCAACATTAAGACAACCACCAGAAAATTTAAAAGTAGAAACAATTGAATGATATTTGTTTCTGGACACCAGGAAGTTGGTTTCAATGACAAATGGAGAAGATAATGGATTTTTCATCATAAGCCTTGTTGTACCTTTTGCTTTTTAAAATATGTTATTAACTTAGATTCACATTTTAAAATTTGGTTTTCGTTTTTTTTTTTTTTTTGAGACAAAGTCTCACTCTGTTGCCCTGGCTAGAGTGAGTGCCATGGCGTTAACCTAGCTCACAGCAACCTCACACTCCTGGGCTCAAGGGATCCTACTGACTCAGCCTCCTGAGTAGCTGGGACTACAGGCATGTGCCACCATGCCCAGCTAATTTTTCTGTATAGTTTTAGTTGTCCAGATAATTTCTTTCTATTTTTCAGTAGAGACTGGGTCTTGCTCTTGCTCAGGCTGGTCTCAAACTCCTGAGCTCAAATAATCCGCTCGCCTCAGCCTCCCAGAGTGCTAGGATTACAGGCATGAGCCACTGCACCTGGCCTTAAAATTTGGTTTTAAAAGATACTTTAACTGAATAGTTCTACTTCTAGTACAGTGTTTGTTCTTATAAAGTATCAAAAGTATAATGCCCATAAGTGCCTATAGCCTTGACTTATGAATACTTTCACATAAATCTTAAATTTTGAAGTGTCAGAGTCTTAAGTTTCAAGAAGAGATGTCTATTGGAGAAATTAGATTTCTCATTTTCTTGCAAAGAGACTTTTTTGGGGGGAGGAGGGAATGTTGAAAATAAAAGCAAAACTCTCAGCAGGTGATAATAATCTTGCTTTCATGAAAGAGCAGTCAAGGAAAACACATTCATTTGTCTACTTTCAAAGATTGCTGCAGTTACTGTCAGATATCTGAGCAATGTTCCTGTTTTCAATAATGATTAAATAAGTAATTGTTTCATTAGTCTTAATCTTGGGGTCTACTATAATCTAGGTTTCATGAATAAGCATACTAATTTGTCTGATTAATTTCCTTCCAGCAGTAATTTCAGTTAATAAGAGTGATAAAGGCAATATACAGAAATGTAACATTCCTGTAATTACTCACCAAAGTTATGAATATAAAAATGTGCAATTTCTAAAATGAAGAAGAATGAAAAATAATGGAGTAGCATAGATCTAATAAATTTGCATAATAATATTAAACAAACTTGATACATAATGTACGGTAAATGAATCTGCTTCAAGTAAAACTGGTTGACCTCACACACACAAAAAATGCTGTCGTAGCCTTCATGTTCAATACTGTAAAATCTCTGATTGCGTTTTCCCAGTAGTAACGAAAATAAAATTACTCCATACCCACTACACACCATGATCTTATAAATAATTGGTACTTCCTAGAGACAAAACACATTGCTTTCTGAACACCCAAATCTGTGATGAAAGGCGTATCTATAAAATATTGAAACCAATTTCCACAAAGCACACATAAAATACAACCTCATTCCTTTCGAGCCACGTGTTGAATACTCACTCTTCTCAGTCATACTTACAAAGGTACATCTCAATGAAAAGAAAAGGATAGCAATGCTGTGTCTCCAACAAAAGTCAGGATTTGCATGAATTATTTATGCTTAAAGGTTGGTCCTACTTAGGATTCATAATATACTTTACCTTATTTTACAACAGAAAAATAAATTATGGCTCAATTTGCTAAAATAATTATAATCATAATCACATCTGCTCTTGAAGACTGTCAGCTCCAGAGTGTACTGCATACATTTCCTCTATTAGATTTTCCCTTTTATGAGTTAATTAAACAATTCCACGGCATTATTTGTACAACTATTCTGCGTGGCATATTGTTTGTGCAGAACATTCCCTTTAATAGCTCTATTCTTCAAACAGATGTTCATTTAAATTTTTTCACAGATTTTATTTGAAGAACAGTTAGTGCATTTTTCCTACTCTGTTGTCACCTTCCTTTGGATTTGAAGCAGCTCCGTCTCTACTTTATGAAAATCCTAACGTGGCTTTTCAATTTTGAAGGGAGAAGAAATAAACACATTAGCAAATGTCTTATGTTAGTGTGCAAGACTGCCAGGGCGAGTTGCCCCCAAATGATGGCTACTCCAAGTTACTTTGGTATTAGTGTGCAAGTCAGTCAGAACTTTTCTCAAAAGCGTGGAAAAATAAAATTGCATAATGGTACATTTCTCCATTCTACTTCTTTTGTTTTTGTAAATTTTTTCTTATGCCTCCAAGTAGTTTGGCTTCACTACAAAACAGAGTAAAATGACAGATTACAATGAAGTGAATGCAAGACCCCTTTAAATTTATTTACCAAAAGACAACTGAATGAATCATTCCCCAAGAGGTATTTTCCTGGGAAAGTGACATTATAACATTGTTATGAATTGGCTTATCTTACCAAAATATTTTAAAGGAGGGAGATGTCATTTACCATATATTTTGAGGTGGAAATTTCTTTCCCTGATAGACTTAAATCATGTTTTACAGGGTTTGAGTCCCCAGCCAGGTTTGCTTTATGCAACTCACTCACTGGATTTATCTCCTCTTTATTGTCTCTGTCTTAGAAACCTATGACAGAGTCAACTGCATTCACCAGCATAGATGTTGCATCTCATGAGAAAGGCCATTTTGGGTTTGTTTGGTTTTTTTTATGAATAATCTCACTGCAATGAAGTCAGAATTACACTCTTTTACTCTGATTTAAATATATGGTGACATAGAAATAAATTTTGCCCTTGCTCTTAAACTGTGGAGTAATGAATTACGAACATCTACCTAACACCTTGAAAATCTAATCTGCATTCACTTAGATAGAAATACCATTTTGGGAAAAATGAAGAACCCATATGTTTTCAAATATTTCTTTTTATTTCTTTCTTTTTCTTAACCAGCATTTGGTTCTACCGGAATAAGAAAACTCGAAAAGCTGAAGCATTACTAGCAATTGAAGTTATGCTCACAAAATGAGCATCTGACAGTATTTAGTTTAAAAATGTGCAAAATGTTAATTACTTTAAAGTTTTAGTGAACAATTGCACCAACGTGTCCCAGCCTCAGTTAATACAGAAGAAATTAAGTAATAAATCTTGAATTATTTCTTTACCTAGACCTTCCAAAGTCTCCAAACAGGACTACTCTCTAAGAACGTTATTTTAAAACAAGCTTATGAAATGCCATCTTGGGAAAGAAGAGTTCTGGAATGATTAAGATGCTTGGCTGCATTGGCAGGGCATTTCTCACTGCCACATGAATAGTGTGCAACTGGCAGTGAGTGATGGTGGAATGGAACATAGATGACAGATTGCCAGAAGCAAAGTAGCACAATCATTTTAAAGGGAGTCCATGGAGGTACTGTTTAGAATGGCGCAATTTGAAAACCATCTAAAATGTTTAGGTGAAGGTGGTTTTTAAAATGGATTATAATATATCTAATAATATGTATATTAAAAATGATAATATAGTCACGCACAGCATAACGACATTTTGGTTAACACTGGACCACATATGCAATGGTGGTCCCATAAGATTATAACAGGGTCATACCTTGTTACCATACCTTTTCTATGTTTAGACGTGTTTAGATACACAAATACTTACCACTGTGTTACAATTGCCTATAGCAGTTAGTACAGTAACATGCCGGTTTGTAGCTCAGGAGCAATAGGTCTACACCATGTAGCCTGGGTGTGTAGTAGCTGTACCATCTAGATTTGTTAAGTACACTCTATGATGTTCACACAGTGAAATCCCTTAATGATGCTTTTCTCAGAACATATTGCCATCATGGAGCAAAGTATGACAGTATGTATGATTATTTATTAGTACTAAAGAATAGTTATAACATAATAATATATTCAGTCTTCTCAAAAGATATATGATCATTTAGACTGTGTCACTTTTGGTAAGTGTTATTTTTCATGAAATTTTTCCATTTCATCTACATGGTAGGTGACTAAAGTTTCTCAATATTGTCTTGTTACATCCTTGTTAGTATCCATATTAATAACCACTTTTTAAATGCCTGACATTGTAAATGTTTTGTTTTTCTCTCTTTTCTCCGGGTCAGTTTTGTTAAGGATTTATCAATTTTATTAATTTTTTGATAAATTAAATTTGGCTTGTTGATTTTCTTTCATATTTGTTTTCTATTTCATTGATTTCTTTTTTAAATTTTGTTTTATTGTTATAAGAGCACAATTTCATTGATAATTTCATTTTTTTGATAATTCAAAAATAAGATCTTATTTTTAGAATTTTCCTCTTTCTCCTTGCTTATCTTTTCTTTTTTTTTTTTTTAATTTCAGCATATTATGGGGGTACAGATGTTTAGGTTACATATGTTGCCCTTATCCCCCCTCCCCCCCTAAGTCCGCGTTATCTTTTCTTGTGTTCTTGACATAGAAGTTTACATATTGATTTTCAGTCTTCCATTTCTTCAATAACTTTCTGCTAAGATATACTGCTTCTGTTTTTATATAATTTGTGTTTGTGTTGGAAATTTTTTAGCTAGTAAACAAATTTTAACTGCAAAAACATAACAATAATATTAATATTAGGTTCCCTAACAGCTGACACTTCATTGAGCTATACAACAAGTGTTTATTGAGTGTCTACTCCAGGCCAGGAGCTGGGGACTCAGTGGTGAAGGAGACATATACTTAACCCTCATGAAGCTGTGTTAATGGGGAACTGTGGATAATAATCACATAAACAAATACATGAGATGATGCTAGATATGCAAACATTTACTGCCTACATTTTACAAAGGAAACAACCAAAACTTACACAGACCAAGTAAACAAGTTTATAAGCAAAAGATAGATTGAGTCTCCAAATACCATATTCTTTCCATTTCATCAAGACTTCTTTCAGAAGGCCATGTATTTCGTTAAGGAGTTCCTCCCTCCATCCTATTATGTTCTGTGACTCAAAGATAGTTGTAAAGAGTGGGCCACAGCAGCTATTTTCAATGAACACTAGAACAAACTAATTAATCTTTTGCTAGTGAGACAAACATTTGAGCTTTGACTTGAAGAATCAAAATGGTAGAATGTAATAACTGGAGTCATTGAGAGATCATCTTATTTATAGCTATTATTTATAGACTGGTCACAAGCAGGATGGGAGACAAATATGCAAATGATTAGTGTAAAGCTACAGAAAAAAACAACAAAGGAAAAACAAAGCACATGCCTTAGAGAGCAAGGGTATCTTTAGAGAATATTCAAATTATATAAATGAGCATTTCTCCCAGCCTCAAAATTGAAAATATTGTTATGAAACATCTCTTTTCCTCCTTTCCTAAATGGTTACTTCTTTCAAGCTCCTTTTTATGCATATCCCAGTTTTCCCCTACAAAAAGCTCCACAAATAAACAAAAGACACTGTATGGGCTCCATCTACAAACAAGCTCCTAGCAGGAATTTTGACTGCTCTGTTGTTTGTTTCCATTTGCTTCGCTGCTGCAGGCAGACAGCAGACAGTTGGCCCAGCTCTGCCTTCAGCAGAAGAGATTGAACAAAGAAATCCCAAGGCCTAAACTGTTCAAAAGATCTTCTACAAATACTTCAGGGCCAGTGAATTTTCAAAACCTGCGACTTTTGCTTTAAAATTAAGAAGGGCCAGGATGAATGCCACACTGGATGCTGGAGGGTTGAGAGAGAATGACAATGAGTGAAGAGAGACATGTATTTCTGCAGCCTCCTGAGAGGTTCTGAAATGGGGGGTTTGGAGGGGTGGGGAGTCAGCTATGAGTAACATTTGTGGAAGGAAAGAACAGATACAGTACTTTGGCATACACACATTCACCTCTTTCAGACAGCTATTCTAGAGGTAACGAACTCATTTTGCACATACCACCTACAGCTGAAACCCAGCCTCCTCTCTGACCATTTTAGTCTACATGGTGAATGCTGCTTAAAAACCATCAAGGTGACAGGAGAACTGTGCCTAATTAGCACACTGCTAATACCCCGGCAAATAACAAGGGTGCTGTGGGGGGGAAACACATTCACACCTCCTTATCAAATTAAGGCCAAAAAAGTGCCCCTAATTAGCTAAAATCAATTAATGAGACAGCAAAATGAGTGTATTTATACTGTTGGCTAAAAGTACAGTCACACAAGTGGGCTATATATAAAGAAGCTGCTGGAGGTTCCTAACGCAGTTAATAAGGGGCTGGTGATGAGCGGATTTTATCTGATGCAGTTTCACCTCGGGAGGAGGCGGCTCTGTCCTATACCAGCAGATGCCCTAGGGCACTTCAGGCCTTGGATGATTCTCAGTGTGATTATTCACTAAAACTTGGGGGACAAAACATGTCATTAATCGATAGTAGTCGTGTATATCTTGGTGCTTTGGGGAGCCACACATACAAATGCACATATGCTTACAGATAAAATAGGGGCTTTACATTCCTCACTAGCAGGCTCTTTATGAGAAAGATTAGTTATATTTTTTATAAAGCGCTCATGGCTAGTAAGTATTTAGCATACATTTCTTCTAGTATTATGCTCAGTTCAAAACATGGTGAGATGTTAAAAGGACAGGAAAGTGATACTTGCCAAATACCTCAGTTTGGGGATCTACAAATTAACTCGTTTCTATTTTTCTCTAACTGTAATCTTTTGATTCTAATATTGGGAAAACTAAGTGGCTTGAGAGGATTGTCCTATTAACATCATACTAAATTGTTAACAGAAATGCCCATATCATGATATTGGTTAAATGTGATCTAAATTAACAATAATCACACTTACCATGACCTCCTTCCATTCTAGCCCAAGTATTTTTTTAATGGGTGTTTGGGAAGGTTATACCACAAAGGCTAGCACCTCCTCTACTTATGGCTGACTTTCACTGGAATCATCTTCATCAAAGATTCCGTTTGATTTCTACCATGTCAGTGGGCACAATGGGTGTCATGCTCTCCTGTGTGTGAGTGGTGGTGGCATCTTGGTGTGTTTGTTTACTTAATGAAGTGTCTGGAGGCCTCTACTGGTATTTAGGAAAATATCAACTGAGACAAAAAAATAATCTTAAAAGGATTCTAAGCAGACAAACCTCCTTTACATGTGAACTTTATTCCAAAATTTCAATCTACATTTCTTATCACGCTTTCATTACTGGTAAGATGATTGTTATCATTTCTCGATGTCACCTTTTCTAAGTATGTTGTATAACCGCAGGATACCAGTGTTCTCTGCTGTGGCAAATGCCATCCAGGTCTGCCCGTCATAGCTGCACTAACTTATCAGCTTGAAGATTATTTTTTCACCCTCTGTCATCTTATATCATGTCTGAGCTCCCCATTCTCCAGGGATTAGGGCAGCTTTTCCATCAAACCAGCTGTTTGCTTCCCCCCGCCCCCAGTAATGGCAAAACATCTTTGTTATGAATTAACAGTATCCACATCAGATGGGGGAAAACACAGGCTTCTGTTTCCTATCTGTTGTATTTCCAGTCTGGCACGACTGACAAACATAACACACAGTGAGACACTGCCAATAGGAGAAATAGGTGGGAGACAATAAAATCTGGGGCAGGCAGACATCAAAGTGATTATAAAATTATTTCCAAAGCACACAAAAAGAAAGAGGGTGATTACCATTCATGGTGACCTTGCTATGTATCAGACTTTTAGTAATTTCCCTCAAAATACCAATAACGTGAGTCATTTCTTTCCACATTCAACAGTTTGTGAAATGTATTGTAATGTTTGCAGTATATAACTGCAGTTTTCCTTCACCGCGGGAAGAAGAGGGCAGAGAAAAGGAAAACATAGAGTCAAGTAACACAACCAGTGAGCTTAATCAATATCTAGTCATTCTATGCATTTCAAAATTGAATGCAGGCATACTCTTGTTGAAACATAGGCAAGGGAGATAACGTCTGCTGGTTAAATTGTGACATGTCTTAGATCTAGATCCCTCACAGCAGAGCCTGAGACCAGGATTTTTTGTGAGTTATCTTTTAAGGAAATGCTCTCAGGAGAGACAAGTAAGAATGAAGGAAGCCAGACGTAAAAGTGGAGAAGGTAAGCAAGGAATTGATTTCTGGTGCACCTAGCTTCAGCCTGCAGGATTGTGCCAGACTGCTCTCTCCCTCCTGGAAGCAAGGCAGTATGTATTTAGTACCCCCACCAGTCAAGAAATGACTCTGGGATACCCCTCAGTCCCCTTTGGAGGAGCTGGCTTCAGTTGCCCGAAGCATTTCAAGTGTGACTCATTAGCAGCAGCAGCAACAGAAGCCTTCACAAGGATGCCCCCGTTTCTGAAAAAGACACCAACAGAGTGAACTAAACTACAGGATGTTTTTATGGCATTTATTGAGAACCAGTGTTCAATCTCATATCACACAAAATTTTTGTGACTGCCTGGTAAACTTAATGGCTAATGAGAACCTTTAGGCCATTGAGACATGCATAGAGATAAAAGATGGGTTGTAATTTTCTTGACTATTTCGCTGATCCTACCTATAATCCCACATTTCTACACAATGATAGGTAACAAAATCAATCTTTGTGATGATTAATAAATAGCAGTAGGGCTTTCCTTTCAGAAAGAAGATAAAACAAAATAAGGCGTTAAGTATAAGAAATATAAAACTGTTTATTACTGTTAGCCATGCAGCTATACTTGCAGCCAAGAAAGGAATTTTTAAGTTGTAGATGATATTTGGGGGTCCCTCTTACTATTTCCCAATGGTTTCAGAATATTCTAATTCCATTCTAATTTTATTATCTTTTCATGTAAAAAAATAAAAATATTGGTTATTTATGAAATGTTAAGGTTTACTGAATTTATGGAACTTTAATTAGGCAGAAAAGAAAAACTAAGATTTCATTTACATTTCTCAATCTAACAAGGAGATCTGCTAACTCATGCAAGTAGCAAAATGACACTCACTAATTTTATAGTCAATTGTGCACCTGCTATAGTTGAACATTTATTATTTTAGATGTCAACGGAAGAAAGACAAGGTTCATAAATTTTGAAAGAAAAGCTTATTTCTCATAAGCAGTTGCATGCAGCCTTCAGGTGTCCATTTAGCAGGCTGGGAAGCACAACCTCTCGCCAGCAGTTGACAATAAGCACTTCCAGGGAACAGGAATTTATGTTGAGTGGGGTGGCCAAATATATATATTTAACAAGGTCTATGAGGAGTCATGAATATTTATGAAAGGAGAAATATGCATATGTACAGTTGAGCTTCATGCTACTTCGTGGGACCCATGTTCAAAAAACGGTGGCATTAGCATGATATGAGAGTGGAATTTTTGGCCCTCTGACATCAAAAGGTAAACACAGGACACAAAAACTCTTTAGGCACGTCTTCTGTATACTGGCCAGAAACACTCCGTGGGTCGTGGTCTCTTATCAGGAAGGAATGCTGGTCAATTGTTGTGTCAAAATCGCGAAAGAGAGGAGCAGCATTGAGAGACTGAGTGAAATCAGCAGTGGAGTAAGTCTTTCCAAAGGACTAGTTTAACCCTTGGGGAAGAAAGCTTAAAGGTGGTCAGCAAGGGAGGGGGTAAAATGAGTGTCCGGGCTCTTATCCCATCTTGGCTGGGATTTCAGTTTTAAGGTTTCTCTTGGGTCTCTTTGGCCTAGAGGGGATCCATTCAGTTGGTTGGAGGGCTTAGGATTTTATTTTTGTTTCTCATAGATAATGTTTCAAAGGATTTCTGAATAAGTCCTCACGGTGTCTTAAATGTTAGAGCGTGGTCCCCATCTCTACTAAACATTCTTCCAAATGGGCTCTAGACCATCCTGACTATAGTTCAAGACAAAGTCATGGGCTGTGGATGCAAGGAACACCTGGGATTTAGTATGTGCTCCACTGTATGTCAGCTGTGCCATCTTGGACATGTCACTTAATGTCTCCAAGTTTGAACTTCATCCTCTATTTTAAAAAATAAGTATAGGTAATATTACCTACCATCCAGAGTTATTGTAAAGATTAAATAAGGTAAATATTTGATAAAGATAGCACATATAACAACTCATCTTCTCCAAAACCATGAAAAGACAGAAAATACGTTTTCTAAGGATCTCAAAATACTTTGAAAGCCAAGAGTTTTATGGATAAGCCTAAAATTTTGAGTTACCTTAAAAGACAGAAAGCTTTCAGGGCTGTTGTCTTGAAAATCTAGTCCGTGGAAACACCAAGAATTCCCTTACTCAGAGCTAGTGGACGGAAGGAATAGAATAGGCCCTGAGGAAAAGTTTCTCCTCTCCACCTCTTCATTGAAATAGCTGAGGTCCACAGAGATGCAAAGTGTCAATAACAGCTTATTTTGTGCTACTCTCTCATTCAGGTTATCCTGTACCATCACAAAACCTTGCATAAGAGCATTTTAGAGCTCATTAAATATCTGACACATCTCAAGGCTTAGAATGAAGATGGAAAACACTGTTACTGTGAGATGGAAACATTTCAAATAAGATTGTTTCCAAAAAGAGTAGCCCTGAAATTATTGATGTCATTAAAACTACCTGACATTTTAAAAAATTGTATTCATTTTTTAATTAGCAAAGAAAAACAATTAAAAATTTTGAAATACTACTTAAGATTCATGGTCTATTTATCAGGTAAGATATATCTAGTTTTTATTTTTAAAATAAAAATTGAATTTCTAATAATAATCTGATCTAAATATCAAATTTAAGACATTATTGCATTTAAGGATCAAGGGAATTGCACCATTTGCAATTAGTCCAAGGGGAGGAGACACCAGAATCTCCTTGTGGTGACAGAGCCAGGGTCAAGGGATTGTATTTGCATTCTTTTGTTCTGCAAACTCCATACTTCTTCTAATTATAAGGACTTATTTCCTATTCTTCCACCCTCCTTAGAGATACTAAACATTTAATAACTATCCTTTGTAAAAAGCTTTTACTTGTCTAAAAATGCAAATTAATTATCATCACTTTGCATAATCGACTCACAATAGTTTGGTAAAGTTAAACCAGTAGACAAAATAGGAACAAGCTTAGATATGCTTTATGTTTGCATTCTTCTTGGTCTCTAAAGTGTTTCAGTAGGGAATAACTAAAAAAAAAAAATTATGTGTAAATCGTTAGAATTCCTACAAAAACTTTAATTTTTTATTTTTGGTTTCTTATTTAAATGAACTACTTAAATATACATCCTTAAAGATCTGATCACAGTTTAAGCCTGTAACATTCAGTTACCTTCACTTTAAGGCCACATAAATCAAAAGATTGTAATTCAAATGTATACAAATTTATTCTTGACCTTGGAGTTGTTTAATAATTACTAACCATCAGATGCTTTAATTACTGTTGGCAAGTGGGGAATATATCAAAAGAAGACTTGCTGAAACAAATAGAAATGAAGCTATGGACACTGAGAAGGTCTAGAAAAGTTAGCAAATGTATAACCAAATAATATGTTCATGAAAACCCTGACATTGTCAGGTTTCAGTCCGAAATGTTGGTTTCAGATGTGCTCATGACAGAAGAATGACCAGACACACCAAAGTTAGGCAAGCATGAAAATGAGGTTTATCGAGGAGAGAAAGATAGAATTATAGGGTAAGAGCAAGATATAGGATTATAGACCATGATACATATGCCACAGATGACAACTGGACCCATTGTTGAAGCAAAGGGAGAGCAAAAGGAAGGGCCAAAAAAAGGGGTTGGTTATGGTTTGCTTCTTGTTTTATAGAGCCTGGATTGGGACCTCCCTAGTGGCTCAGAGTTACCATGGAACCACGTTAATTGGACAGTTGGGAGTTGCATTACTACGCATGTAGATTGTTCTAGGTCAATTTCCAGACTCTATGGTACCTGTGCTGCTTGGCCTGTGGGCTAGAGGCTCCTCTGCATTCTTTTGCAGCTGGCACACTAAATTCTGATGGACAGATTCGTAGGGTATTCCCTCCTCCCCCAGGTATGGCAGTCGCTCCAGAGATTAGGGTGGGGCAGAACCAAGATGGGGGCCTGAGGCCCACCTTTGTCCTTCTTCCCAGGTGGGGCAATTGCACCAAGGCAATAGCACCCACTTTCATCCCTAGGAGACCCAGAATCCCTCACTATCTACCTAGTACCACTAATACCTGACATAGAAATTACAAGAAAAAATAAACTACAGACCAATCTCTCTAACGAAAATGCAACCAAAAGTCTAAACAAAGTTTTAACATATTGAATCCAACAAATAGAAATATATAATATACCATGACTAAGTGAGGTTTGCACCAAAAATGCAAAGTTAGGTCAACATTCAAAAGTACTTCAAGGTACTTCAGCAGATTAAAAAACTAAGAAAAATGTTACAATCATCTCAACAGATACAGGAAAAACACTTGACAAAATTTAACACACAGGCCTGATTTAAAAACTCTCTACAAACTAGGAATAGAAGGGAACTTCCTCAACTTGATAAAGGGTGTTTATGAAAAATCAACAGCTCACATCTTCTTTAGTGTTGAGATCATGATCCATGGAAGAAAAAAAAAAAAAAAAACACAAAAACTTGGATCTCTCAAAACTTAAAAACTTTAGCTCTTCAAAAGATACTGTTGGTGACTTCCAGTTCTGAAGGAGATAAATTAGCCCCTTCCTTCCAGGTCATTGTTCTCACTGTTGACATCACATGGTAACAATCATAGACGGGCTCTGAAAGGTGGAGAGAAGAAGGCAGACTGTCTTGGGACCCTGGGGTTTGAGGAGCAATGGGCAAGTGAGTTCCCTGGGTTTCTTTACTGCCTCTCACACATCCCAGACGGGGCACTGCAGAAGCCTCCAACACAGAACTGCCAACAGGCTCAGACCCAAACAAAAAACTCCAAAAAAAAAAAAATCCAGTCTTCCTGGTCAAATGTCAGGAAAAGGATGGCCTAACAGAACAGAAAACCTTTTTGGCAACATCTACCCTACTCAAACCAAATATTAGTACCTGTGGAAAACCCAACCCCCACACACTCCCAAGAGGGAAGCTGATCTTCTACCCTCCGCTTGCCCTACCACGTCACTGCCCTCATCTCCCTGCACAGAGAATTCACACAGCTGGCTCCAATCTCCTCACCCAGTGGTGTTGGCAGGCCCAAGCACAGAACAATTCTCCCACCTCCTGCCTGGTTAAAGCAGGAGAAGCTCTGATTCCCCCACCAAGTTAGTGGCAGCAAGGCTGAGTGGGGAATGGATCTTCCATCTCCTTCCCGGCAAAAGCAGGAGGTGCTTTGATTGCCCTGCCCAGGTAGTACCAGTGGGATCTAGAAAAGAGCTGAGCCTCCACCCAACCTGGCAGCAAAGAGACTTATAATGACCACTCTGCTTTATGCTCCACCCCCAATAACAGTGGGGCCCACCAGGGAGCTGAGCCTCACCTCCGTCAGACATCAAGTGCTGGGAGGTAGCACTAATCTCACTTCCCTGACCCTTCTCCCCTCCCTTGGTGTCAGCTAGGCCCTGTGGAAACTGATCTCACTCTCTCTCTCCCAAGAAGCCAGTGTCCCACTTAAGCTGGCAAGGTGTCGGGGGAGCCAAGAGAAGAGCCTAACTTCTACCCCACTCATCTGCCACAAAGCAGTACCCCGCATTTGCATAGTGAGAAGCTGAACATACATAGCCACGCAGTCCTTGTGATATATCTCAACAGGGAGAATGCATGTTAAAAAGATTAAACAGAATACAGAGTTTTGTAATATAATATACAAAATGTCCAGGATTCCCAAATGCCGTTATTTTCACCAAGAACCAGGAGAATCACAACTAGAATGAGAAAAGACAATAAACAGATACCAAGACTGAAATAAATGAGATGCTGGAATTAATATGACAAGGATTTTAAAGGTCCCATCATAAAAATACCTCAAAGCACATTTAGGAATTCTCCTGAAACAAATTTGAAAAAAAGAAGTTATAAAAAAATGAAAATTATGTAATTATAAAATATAACAATAACTTTTTTTTAAATCACAAGATGGGCTAAATAATAGAATGAAGATGACAGAGAATAGAATCAGTGAACTTAAGGACAGATCGATAGAATTAACCCAACTTGAACAACAGTAAGAAAACAGACTGAAAAAAATTAGCAAGTTCTCAGGTACCTATTAGATAATAACAAGAGCTAACATTTATATCATCAGAGTTCCAGAAGGAGAGAAGAGAGTGGATGGAACCGAAAAAAAAAAAAAATGTATTCAAAGAATATAATGGCTGAACTTCTCCAATTTTGAAAAGATACAAACTTACGGATGCCAGAGGCTGAGAAAACCTCAAATAGGATAAACCCAAAGAAATTTATCCCAAGAAATATTATAATTAAACTTATGAAAACTAAAGGCAAAGAAAACAATTTTTAAGTGACATATTACTTATAGAGAAACATCAATTTGAATGACAGCAATTTCTCATATGAAACCATAAGGCCTGAAGAAAGTAGCACCACATTTTTCAAGCACTGAAAGAAAAGAACTGTCAATCATGAATTTTAGATCTGCCAAAAAAGTATTCTTCAAGAATAAAAGGGAACTAAAGATATTCTTAGTCAAAAAAAAAAAACTTAGAAGAATTTGTCACTAATAAATCTACCCTTAAAGAATGGGTAATAGAAGTTTTCTACACAGAAGTAAAACATCAAGAAGAAATGAAGTGAAGAAGAAGATGTGGAACCCCAGAAAAGAAAGAATTTTGCAATGTGTAAAATTAGGGGTATAAATATAGCAAATATAAATTACCCTTCTCGTGAATGTCTTAAATCATAGCTGATGGCTGAAGCAAAAATTATTACATGATTTGATGGGGTGTTCAATGTATGTAGAGAAAATTCTTAAAGCAATTGTATTTAAACAGTGGGGAATTAAAAGAAATTAAATACAAGTAACAATTCTACACTTTGCTTGAAGTGGTAAACACCGATACCAGTAGACTATGTTAAGTTAAACATGTATATTGTAGTAACTGGAACAACCACTAAGAAAGCTATGCAAATTGATGTACTTAAACATCCTGGAAATGAAGATGGAACCCCAAAAATGTTCATGTAACTCCCAGGAAGACAATAAAAGAGAAACCAAGAAAAAGGGACAGAAGAAACAAACAGAAACAAATAATAAAATAACAGATTTAAGCCCTAATATATCAATAATCACATATCAAAATGAGTCAATTTCACTATATTTAAATTTAAAACAAATTAAGTAAAAAGTAGATTAGCAAGCCACAAACTTAGAGAAATTTGCATTATCTTTTTTTTTTTTAATTTTTATTTCAGCATGTTATGGGGGTACAGATGATTAAGTTATGTATGATGCCCTTACCCTCCCTCCCCCCCAAGTCCGAGCTTCAAGTGTGTCCATTCCCCCAGAGGTGCGCATCGCACTCATTGTTTGTGCATATGCCTGTCCCTTCCTCCCCCCTCCCCCTCCCCCTGCCCAACATCCAATACATGTTATTCTTATATGTGCACTTAAATGTTGATCAGCTAATATCAGTTTGATGGTGAGTACATGTGGTGCTTGTTTTTCCATTCTTGGGATACCTCGCTTAGTAGAATGTGTTCCAGCGCTTTCCAGGAGTATATAAAAGGTGCTATATCACCATTGTTTCTTAAAGCTGAATAGTACTCCATGGTATACGTATACCACAGTTTATTAATCCACTCATGTATTGATGGACACTTGGGTTGTTTGCATTATCTTGATATGTGTGTATGTATTGGACAAAAACTTATTGTATTCAGAATACAAAAGAGTCCTGCAATTCAATTTTTTAAACTAAGAAGAGCAAGAAAAGTGGACAAAAGATTTGAACAAATACTTCATAAATGAGGGTATACAAATAACTAAGTAGCATGTAAAAGGTATTCAACCTCATTCTTCATCAGGAAAAGAAAATTAAAATCCCAGTGAGGTGACCCTAACCCCCCACAAGAATGGCTAAAGTCAAAAAGTCTGACCATACTCCAGTAGGATCGAGCACACCTAAAACCCAAATCTTGATTTTTAATACCATTCTCCATTAAAAGGAACCAGAGCTTCTTAGAGAAATGGCTGACTCTAGGACTGGGGCAGGAAATATACAAAAATGAGTCCAAACATCTTGTAGTGCCAGAAAACAGAAAGTAAGGAACTGAAAAAAAAAAACAAAAAACCTCACATTGTAGAATTGTATTTTGTTGAAATAAATATCCATGAGTCCATACTGATATAAATAAATGATTGAATAAATAAGTAAATGGGAAAGAAGAGAAAAATTTCCCACGCAGAAGAATTACAAATCATTTGTGTAGATCCTCCACTCTCAATGAGGTTAAGTCTAACTCTCTACTCCTTAAATGTGGGCTCTGCAGAATGACTTCCCTCCCACAGTATGGAGAAGGGATGAGCAGGTGGTTGAAAAAAATAACCTTACAGTAGAGAAACCTGACAGCCACTACCTCAGCCAAGTTAACATCAAGTTAACATCAACAATGATAAGTCATGTTGATGATATATACCCTTGATAAGTTGTTAAGAAAATGGCATTTTCCCTCTGTGATCTTCCTCTCCAAGACCCATAACTTCAATGTAATCTTGAGAAAAACAGCAGGCAAATTCTAGCAGGGGACATTTAACAAAATACATAAGCAGTATTGCTCAAAACTAACAAGGCCATCAAAAACAAGACAGGTCTGAGAACCTGTTATAGCCAAGAGGAGTCTAAGGAGATACAACAGCTAAATATAATGTGGCATTCTGAAGGGAACCCCGGGAAAAAAAAAAGCCAATAAGGAAAAAACAAAAGAAACCCAAAAAAAAAGGAACTTAAGTAAAAAAAAAGGAACAAAAATGGCCCAATAAATGGAAAAAAAGGAACAAAAGAAATGAAAAAAGGTGAAAAGGGGGGAAACGGGAAGGAAAGTTAAGGAAAACTTCCAAAACAACCTTGGGAATTTTTTTCTGTAAATCTAAAACCATTCTAAAAATACATTTTATTAAAAACAATAAGATTGACAGCACCAAGTGTTAGTAAAACTATGAAGCAACTATAACTCTGAAACATTATTGGTTGGAGTGCATTGGTTCAATCAATTTGGAAAACTGGAATTATCTACTAAAGCTAAATATAAGCTTATTTTTATGACCCAGAAATGTCCTTCCTAGGTATATTCCCAAAAGAAATGATTGTACATGTTCACCAATACCTTTTAGCATAATGTGTATAGCAGCTTTATTCATAATTATCAAAAATGGAAACAACCCAAATATCCATTGCAACCTTAAGCAAAAAGAACAAATTGGGAGGCATCAATTTACCAGACTTCAAGCTACACTACAAGGCTATAATAACCCAAACAGCACGGTATTGGCACAAGAACAGAAACATAGACCAATGGAACAGAACTGAGAACCCAGATATAAAACCATCCTCACATGGCCATCTAATCTTTGACAAAGCAGACAAAAACATACACTGGGGAAAAGAATCCTTATTCAATAAATGGTGCTGGGAAAATTAGATAGCCACATGTAGAAGACTCAAACAGGATCCGCACCTTTCACCTCTTACAAAAATCAACTCATGATGGATAAGAGACTTAAACCTAAGGCATGAAACCATAAGAATTCTAGAAGAAAATGTTGGAAAAACTCTTATAGATATTGGCCTAGGGAAAGAATTTATGAAGAATACCCCAAAGGCAATCACAGCAACAACAAAAATAAATAAATGGGACCTGATCAAATTAAAAAGTTTCTGCACGGTCAAGGAAACTATCAGGAGAGAAATAGACAATCTACAGAATGGGAGAAAATATTCACATGCTGCACATCTGTAAAGGCATGATAACTAGAATCTATATAGAACTCAGGAAAATCAACAAGAAAAAATCAAACAACCTCATTAAAAAGGACATGAACAGAAACTTTCAGAAGAAGACAGACTAATGACCAAAAAACATACGAAAAAATGCTCAACAAACCAAATCACGAGGGAAATGCAAATCAAAACCACAATGAGATATCACCTAACTCCGGTGAGAATGGCTCTTATCAAAAAATTCCCAAAACAACAAATGTCGGTGTGGATGCAGACATATAGGAATATTCATACTCTGCTGGTGGGACTGCAAAGTAATACAACCTCTATGGAGAGCAATACAGAGATACCTCAAAGAGCTACAAATAGAACTACCATTTGATCCAGCAATAACACTACTGGGCATATACCCAAAGGAAAAAAAGACATTATATAAAAAAGACATCTGCACTTGAATGTTTATAGCAGCACAATTCACAATTGCAAAGATGTGGAAACAACCCAAGTGCCCGTCTATACATGAGTGGATTAATAAAATGTGATATATATATATACCATGGAGTACTACTCAGCCACAAAAAACAATGGTGATCTAACACCTCTTGTATTCTCCTGGTTAGAGCAGGAGCCCATTCTACTAAGTGAAGTATCCCAAGAATGGAAAAACAAGCACTACATGTACTTACCACCAAATTGGTATTAACTGATCAACACTTATGTGCACATATGGTAGTAACATTCATCGGGTGTTGGGCAGGTGGGAGGGAGAGGAAGAGATAGGTATATTCACACCTAATGAGTGCGATGCACACCGTCTGGCGGATGGACAAGCTTGTAGCTCTGACTCCGGTGATGCAAAGGCAATATAAGTAACCTAAACATTTTTACCCTCCATAATACGGTGAAATAAAAAAATAAATAACAAAAAAAAAGAACGGACAAGTAAATTGTGATGTATGAATACTCTGAAATACCACACAGCAATGAAAAGAATAAATTACTGATATACACAAACATGAATGAGTCTAAAAGACATGTTGAGAGAAAAAAAGCCAGACATAAAAGCATGCATATTCAGATTCAATTTATATGACTCAAGAATAAGAAACACTAATCTATGATGACAGAAATTAGAATATTGGTTTCCTTTGTAGGAAGGGTATTGTATAGACGGGTAAGGGTTAAGAGGACCCTTTCTGGGGTAAAGAGAATGTTTTATATATTAATTTGGGTATAGGTCACAGGGGGGTGTGTGTGTGCATGTGTGTGTGCATATGTGCATGTATGGAAATTCACTGAATTGACCTGTATACTTTACTTCATATAAATTATAATAAGAGTAAAAAGAGAAAACAAAACATTGTAACAGTTTATCTCCAATTAAGAGATAGAAACCACACAGCAATTTAAATTGGGAAGTTTAATATGAAGCACTGTTTCACTATCATGAGAGTAGCTATAAGAAATAAGAAAACGTTATATGGTACACTATGTCTGAGAGACATTATCCACGGAAGAACAGTCTTAAAAGGTGACCCTCTTCCTAAGGCTGGGGTTCAGACATCATTGGAGAAGGTAGAGTTGAACTCACTGGATGGAAAAGAAGTTGACTGGTCTGCAGGGCAGAGCTAGGCTGCAGTCATAGGCAAGCAGGAAGCTACTCTCTGGTGCCACATTGAAACCCTCTGTGCCACAGCTGGGAGCCACATGAGAGTCCCTTCCTCTTGCAATGTCCCTCTGGTACCCTCTGCTCAGAGCTTAACCTTATGCTCACTTTGAAGGAGAAATTCTTGAAGGAGCTTCATCCATTTTCACAGAACAAGTATCAAAGAGTGAATTTAGAGCAAAGAGGCAATAAATTGGTAACTGGCACAATACTTACAAAAAAATAATAAAGATGAATAAAATCTGGAATAAAAAAAGTAGATGAAATAATGAATGTAAGAAACTCGGCACAAAGCCAAGCATATTGTAAATATTGCATACGTTGTTATTGTTAGTAATGCTGTTTGATGGTTATAATTATGACAATTTACTTTCACATATATGTCCCTTTGGAGAAACAGGATAGAAGTAGTAGAACAACAACAATAAAAGTGTTTTTCCTTCATCCTCTTTATTTTATTTCATTAATTATAAAAGTAACAGTAACCATTATAAAAAATTAAAACTAGGTAGAAATATATTGAGTGAAACCCATGAAATTTTTTAAGTTCCACCACCAATTCCGCACTCCTCCCTGGGTATAACCATAGTTAGCCTCAGAGAGCAGACCTTTTCCTATGTATTTGAATTATTCTACTTATTAATAGTATTTAATACTTTATAATACTAATATGTATTAGGCATAATGCTTTAAGGTCTTTAAAAATATAATTTTATTTAATTCTAATAACAACCCTATGTTGTTGACACTATTATTATCTTTACTTAATAATGAAGAAACTCAGTTTTTGACATTTCAGGAACAAAGAAGTCAGGTTAAAAAAAAAAGTCAGAACATTTCAAACAGTAGGGAGACCGTGTACAAAGACCACAAAATGGTGACAATTGAGCAAAGACTTGAAGAAGCGAAGGATTTAGCCACGTGGCTAATTAGGGACAAGAGCTCCAGGCAGAGAGAAGAGCCAGGGCACAGCCTGTGGTGGAAGAGCACAACTATGAGGTCTGGGGACATCAAGGACACAGTATCTAGAGAAGAGATGGGGGAAGTGGTCCTTGGACAGGTACCAGTCCATAAACTGCTCTGGGTAAAGCTTAGTCCTGACATGGGAGTAAGCATTTAGAAACTTCTACAGTGGTTTGACAGAGACATTTTATTTGAATCAAATAATATGAAATAGGGACATACGATTTTTTCATATCTTTTTATGTGTTTTTAAATTTTATTTGGGGGGAATTCATTTTATTGCATTTTACCAAATTTTTAGTTTGTGATAATTCAAGGTATTTTTTTGTTCTGTTTATTTTGTATGTTTTGGTTTAATGATCTTTCATCACAGATAGTCTTGTGGTACCTGGAGATCTTGTTAAGATGAAGATTCTTATTCTGAAGGTGTGGAGCAGAGTCTGAGATTCTGCCTTTCTAACAAGCTCACAGGTAAAGCTGATGCTTCTAGTCCATAGAGAAGCAAGTTTAAGAATCACTGTAGGACTGGGCTAAGGATAAACAGTAGGGTTGCTCAGGGAGAAGCAGCAAGGCTAGTTAGAAAGTGAGGGTAGAAATGCAGACAAGAGCTGATGGTGCCTCAGATTATAGTGGCAACAATGGCGGTGGGAGGAAGCAGTCAGTACATGAAAAGTAGAGCCAGAGGGTTTATTGGGTGTGAGGTGTGAGACCAAGAGAGACATCAAGGATGACTGAGATTTGGGGCATAAGCAAATGAAAGGATTAAGTCACATAGCTAATGAGTAGAGGGGCTGACGCTGATGACAGAGCCATTGCTGGTAACCATTTCATCACTGCCACTTTCTAGAATGGTCCATTTTAGTCCAAAATACCCAGAAGACATCAACCTTTTAGATCAAGTTCTCTGTAAAAACACACACAATAAACCATGATAGCTACAACTATAATCTCAGTTCTTCCTAATCAACAACAATGGCAGTGGCAACAACAAGAAAGCTTGCAAATCACCAAAACCAAGAATAAAAGGACAAAACAAAGTCACAATTGGATAAGACACTGGGACCTGCTAACTCGCCTGCTGAGTCCTAAAAGCAAATGGACCAAATGATCCAGATGATCTCTCTGAACTTTCTGGGATCTCTCAGGAGATTTGATCATCAGAACCCCTTCAAAGCTTTTTCTGAGAGGAAGACGGTTAACAGATTTTAGAATAAAATATATAAACGAATCAACACTGTGTTGATGCCTTATAATGAATAACAAGGTCTGATTGAATGATATGTGTTGTGTTTGTGTGTTTGTGTGTGTTGGGAGGAGTGTGGTTTGTGTGTTGCTAGGAAAAGTAATGGCTGGAATGTTTTACCCCATGCTGTTAACACAGGCGACCCCTGGGGAAGAGAGCAAAGTTGACAGAGGAAGTGGGGGAGGGGATGGTGGTGTGATAAACCTTCTGAGATATACTTCTGATTTATTTGAACCATTTTATGACATTACTTTTGTCAATTTTGGAGCACCATAAAGAAGTAGAAAATACTTGCAAGTTGTTCTACCTTTTTAGCTCAACTTAAGAAAAACAGAACATGGCCTTCTTGGTAAATCTAACATTTTCCTGAAGCACTTTTGCTTACAGACGTGCCTAGATGGAGTTTCCCTGAGCTGTACACTGCCACACAGATTAAGCGACCAAAACCCATGCAAGTAACTACAGCCTTTTTTCCTCTGACTTCATCTCTAACAAACATCAACCCCCAAAATAAGGATATAAAAAAACAAGTAGAATGGGGAAAATAGCACCAAGATTTCTTCATGCAATGAAAGTAGCACATGCTCAATAGACTGCATTTATGAACAACCATGCAGTCATCCTGTCATAGTATTTTTACTTAAGTTAAACGATTCCTTTAATGTAATAAAGCTTGTGTTGTATCATCAAATATTTTCTCCACATACCTAGTTTTAAGAAGTTTGCTAACATCCCCCATCTCTCCATATTTACCTGCAAGGAGGATGCACAATCTGCTCTGTGAATTCAGAGAAGGCTTTTCCTTGGCTAAGATCAAAGCACTACAAACTAAGTAGTTTGATCTCTGTATGTATCTGATTGCAAACTGTGTGTATAATCCTGTACTTAAAAAATATAATGATCTTATAATAGACCTGCTGCGCACAAGTGGTCAGCTTAATGCACACAGCTTGTGAATCTTCATATTAATTACTTTTGCTCCCAAACTGTGTGGAGTGGAAAGAACCAGATGGAGGTTAGAATCTTGGCTCTGTGACTTGCTAGGAGGACTTTAACAGTCACTTAACCTCTTTGAGCATCAGTTTTCTTATCTCTAAAGTGAGGATTAAAATATTTACTTCACAAAGTTGTCTTTGTGGCTTAATGAGATATAAAGAATTTGTGAAACTACTTACTCAGCGTCAAGCACATCATAAGTCCACAATAAGTGCTAATTAATTTTTAAATATGATCCAGAAAGGAACTGTGAGATATCAGATTATACTTTAAAGATTGCCAAATAAAACTAAGACTGGCCTTCCATGTAGAAACAGTAGATACGGCAGCTACTTGGGTGAAGTGGAATGTGAGAAAGATTCTAGCCTGCCTCTTGGCCTCCTTAAGAAAGGCCCCCTTAATTTGATTCAGTCAGTGTGTCATCAACTAGATAACATACAAACAGGGATTAGGTTTTTCTCCATAATGAACCCATCCCTACTTGCTGTAACCTAGCTGAACTAGAGACTGAGGCAGACAAGTAGCAGAGAAAACCACTGGATGTTGCAGAAAGGGGTGGAGCACATGCTGAAGCCAGGGGAACAGAAACAAGGAAGGAAATACGACTCACTTACCTATCTCGCTCAAGGACCACCTGTGCCTCTGTTGCAATGCCTGTAAGTGTGCATGCAGGGAGTGCCACAAACGAAAAGGCCTGTCTTGGGTTTGAGGCACCCCAGTCCTGGCGCTCATCCCTGCAAAGTTTGAGTGAGTGGATTTGGCAAACTCCGAGTTCAGGTGAAGGTACAAGCAGGTGCCCTGTGCTCGGAGCTGTCCTGGAAATTGGACAGGGTTTGCTAAACTTCATCAGGTCTCAAGTTGGAACTGCTTGGTCTTTCATAACCTTGATCTAAAATGATGATTAATGGACCTGTTTCTTCACTGAAAAGAAAAAAGACGTGAAGAAAGAATAAACTCTCTTAGAGAAAGGATTAACTCTTTTTGGAACTAGCTTCCCTGCAAAACAGCAGCAGGGATTGTGTAAATAGGATCCAGATTGTTGTGGCATGAATACACCCTAAACTTTTACCGTATGACTTGTCACCTCGGATTCTCCTTGAGGTAATTTTGGCATCATCATGCTCATTTTTCTGGTGTAGAAAATCAAAACATAACTTTGTTTATTTAACATTAACTCAATACCAAGCATTGCAGTATAATTGCCACACATGGAGCACTTATTACCTACTTGGGGATTTGGCATGAATATCAGTGAAAACGAAACAGGGATAATGCTATCTATCTAACAGGGATGTCATGAAATGTCAGCAGGCGATGCATGTGAAAGCTCCTGGTGCAGTCCCTAGCAGACACTAGGTGCTGAGTTAAAGCTTTCTTTCTAAAACATTTTGTAAGTTTTGCTTGTTTTATGGCTGGAATCTGGGCCTGTGTAATATAGTTTAAGTGGATCATCTGGTTCACTAAGAATCAAATGAAGCTCAAGTTGCGTATATTTGTCCAAGAGTAAGAGGTGAATGTTTTGGAGGAGCTGAGGAGGAGAACGGAATGGTAATATCTGCTCTTAATATAGAAAATCTGTGTTACAGGTCAATTGCATGAAGACTTTTCCAGTCTTTCAAAGTACTATGACCTCACTTAGAATACTTTCCACTAGTTAATAGATAGATAGATGATTCCAAGTCAGTGCAACACAGAGACATATGTTAGATTTACTTCACTTGTAGGAAACAGAAAAGGGTACAACAAAAAGAAAAACATTTGATATCTGCTTCCAGTCAAAACGGAATAACAGGAACCAGATTTATATACCAGCTCTAAACAACAAAAAGCAGATGACAACAACAACAAAATAAAATATATGATACAATGGTTTTCAGAAACTGGATCTCAGACACCATAAAGTAATCATCCTTAAGAGAGGGGAGACATAAGCAGTCAGCCCTATGATTACCATAACTTACTGCCTGCGAAGAGTTTCCAGGCTGCGCACAAGGAGGGGAGACACAGTCTCCTTGAATTGAGGTGACATAGTGGGGAGTCAGAGAGACTAAGGCAGTATAATGCACAGGGCAGCGGAATGAGGAAGAAACAGCTACACAGAGAGTAGCTCCAGATATCTGGAGATGGGCCCCTTGGGTCTTGAACTAAGTATTGGTCAGTACATGCATAATAAGAAAATTATCTATAGCTGGGAAAGAACCACCTAAAAGGAGAAAAGGGAAAAAAATCTTTGAAGCTCACACAGAGACAGGAATTGTTTGTATTCCAGCTGTATTCCCACAAGTCAGAGTGGGAAAATCTTGTAATTCACAGAACAACAGGGTAGAGTACTCAGAAAGGTTTTGCCTCAGTAGTTAGGCAAAGTTAGATTAAAGGCTACTTTGGTTCTGCCTAATGAAGCTTAAAAGCAAGCTTCAAAAGGATCAAATAACCAGCAACTTGTCTCAGAACAAACTTCAAGAATATTTATAGGAATACAGAAATATCTAGTTCCCAAAAAGGAAATTTATAATGTCTGACATTCAATCAAAAATTACCTGGCATGCAAGGAAGCAGAAAAACACCATCTGTAATAAAGAGAAAAACTGATCAATTGAAACTGACCAAGAAATAATAGATGATAGAATTAGTAGTTAAGGATGTTAAAACATTTATTTATCATAACTGCATTCTGTATATTCAAAAAGGCAAAGGAATTTTTTACCCCGGGCACCTAAAATCCTTGAAAGAGTTGTTTATACTTGCCATTCATTCTTGCTCTCTCTCCTCCTGCGTCTGTCAGACTCATTCCAGTTTTCATCCACATTCCAGCACACGCAGCTCTTGCCAAGGTCACTATGACCTCCGTGTTGTCAAACCCAGTGGTCTTTCCTCCATGTCGTCTCCCTTGACCTGAGAGCAGCATTTGACACATTGATCATTTCTTTATGTCTTGAAATTTTTCACTTGTCTTTCCAGACACCAATCTCTCAGGTTTTCTCCTGTTTTCTTGGCTACTGCTTTTCAGATCCTTTTGCTTGTTTTTCCTTATCTTCCTGACTTCCAAAGTTTGCAGTATTCCAGTGTTTAGATCTCAGGCCTTTTCTCTTCCCTATTTATATTCATTCCTTAAGTGATCTCATCTCATCTGAGGACTAAATACCATCCATACACTCCCAAATGTATAACTCCAGCCTACACCTCTCTCTAAACTCCAGATTCATAACCCAACTACTTAGCTGACATCTCTGCTTAGGCATCTAATAGACACCCCAAACTTGGTGAGCTGAAAGCACTGATTTCACTGACCCAACCTCACCCCACTGTCTTCCCACAGGCTTTCCCATCTCAACACATACTATACTTCTTCTCAGCCACAAATCTCAGTCATCCTTGCCTCTTTTCTTTCTCTTATGACTCACATCTGCTCCATCAGTAAATCCTGATGGTTCTACCTTCAAAACATATCTACAATTCAACCACTTTCAACCACCCACACTGTCCCCCTCCCCCATCATATCTCCTCTGGATTATTGTCCTTGTTTCACAAGTAGTCTTCCTTCTTAAACTTTTGCTAATTTCCAGAATAGTATCCATCCAGCAGCCAGAAAGTCTTCAACAATTCAAGTCATAGCCCATCACTGTTCTGCTCAAAGCCCTCCAATTCTGCCTGTCTCATTGACAGTGTAACCTCACTGGCTTTATAATGGCTGAACAAACCCTGTGTGATCTCAGAGTGTGGCTCTCATCCCCACCCTTCTTGTCTCAGCATCCACCGCTTCATCCCCCCTCAGTCTGCCAGTCTCACTGGCCTCCTCGCCAGTCCTCCTCGCCGGTCCTTAGATCCACCAACACATCCCCACCATTGCACCTGCTATTCCCTCTGCTTAGAGTCATCTTTCCACAGGTATATCTATGCCTGGCTTCCTTAAAGTCTCTGTTCAAATGTCTCCTTATCAGAGAAGCCTTCTAATCACCCCATAGAAGCAATACACTCTATCTTCTATTGGCCTAAAACATCTCTTGAATGAATGGGTGAATATTTATCTTCTAATGCAATTGTCTCTTTAAGGTAGATTTTTAGGAGTGGGATTAATGACTCCAAGGGCCTGAATATTAAAGATATATTTGACACATTTGACCAATTTATATTTTCAACAGAGTACATGACAAAGTCATTGCCCCAGTCCTCACCAAAAGTAGTCTGTCAATTCTTTCCATCTTTAGTAAGCTGATAGGCAAAATATTTTCTTTTTATTGTAGTTGGGGATTATTTGCATGTTTTCATGTATATATTTATCAGCCATTTGTACAAGCATTATTTATGAGAATTCCTTGACTATGTTCTTTGTCCACTTTTCTATTATGATTATTTTCCTTATTGACTGGTTCAGTGTATTAAATCTTTGTTTAGACTGAAAATTGGAGAAGAAGAGGGAAAAAAAAGCTTGAGATTATAGAGACAAGGAAGGGAATCTTTTTAAAAATAGACTCGAATTAAACTTCTAGAGATCAAAAAATACACATTTTTTGTTTTTAAAATATTGTACATTTAGGCAACAGGGCATAAATAGTGAACTGAAGATTATAGTACTATGGCTCTCTGGCTCATTTAAGTGTATATTTGCATTTTGATTTTTCCACAACTTGTTCAGATCCCACCTTGTATTGTAGAGTGCTCTAAGGAAAGCACTTAACTTTTCTGAACTTCACTCTCTTCACTTAGGAAATGGTGATAACACTAACCTGAAGGAATGTTGTGAGAATTAGAAATAATCTATTTAAGTCATGGATCAGAAGTCCTAGCAAAGATGCTTGTTTGGTGCCACTTTTACTATCCAGAACTTCAGAACTGCTGGTGTTGAGGAAGCTTTCTCTCCCAGCAGCTTACAGCCCATCTGAGCACCAGGACCCTAAATGAGTTGAGGACAGAAATTTTCCATTCTCAGTGTCTAAGATTCTTAATTCCAGTGGTCCAAGGCCTTCCCCTCAGCGCCTCCTAGAATGCCTATTGGTTTCTGAATTAGGTTATCCCACAACCCTGGGTTAATGTATTACTAAACCATGTATTAAAATTATAACCAAAAAGAAATAAGACATGGAAGGAAATAAAAATGGTTCCTTATTACATTTTGAAAGACACATAAAACTATTTTCAATGTGGTATTTTAAATTTTGTATTGTGAATGACAATATACACACAGAAAATTCCACAAAAATAGATGTAACATTCAATGAATTTTTATAAAGTAAATACCAGTGAAACCACCACCCTGCTCAAAGAAACAGGAAATTGTAGGCACCACAGAAACTTCTCCACAAACCCCCTACCTCTAACTGTTATTCTTTCTTCTTTCTCAAAAGTAATCACTACCCTGAATTCTAACATTATAATTTAGTTTGCCTGTTTTTGAGTGTTACATAAATAGAATCATACAGTATATGTTCCTGTATAATTGACATTTTCTCTTAACATTGTTTATGAAATTTATGCATGCTACAGTATGTAGCTATAGTTTATTTATTTTCATTGTTGCATAACAATCCTTTGTATCAGTATTCCATAAATTTACCTGATAAGGGTTTCATATCCCAAACATGTAAAGAACGAGTACAAATTGGTAAGCAAAATATGGATAACAATGAAAAAAAATGGAAAGACTTGAACAGGCATTTCACAAAAGATGTGCAAATGGCCAGTAAGCCTAAGAAATACCCAATATGCCTAAAAAAAAAAAACCTCATTAGTCTTAAGGAAAATGTGAGTTAACACCAAATGACATACAACAGCATATTTACCAGAGTGGATAAAATCAAAATATCAACAACACCAAATGTTGGCAAGGATGTAGAGCTATTGGAATTGGTTGTGAGTGGAGTATAAATTGGTACAGCTACTTGGAAAACTACTTGAAATTATCTACTAAAAGTAGATAATTCAGATACCCTATGCCCATTGATTCCATTGTTAGATTAATATTCAACAAAAAGAGACACCATGAATTGTGTACACGAGTATTTACAGTAACATTACTTTTAAAACTTCCCAGCTGGAAATATAATAACTCAAACATCAATCAACAGTAGACTGGATCAATAAACTATGGGTTTATTTACTTACTCTGTTAATGTGGTGGTTTATATCAGCTATTTTTCAAAAGGTAAAGAACAACTTGGTGGATATCTGTTTTCATAGATGCTAGATATTGTATGCTAATTCTTCATTTAGGATTTTTTAAATCAACATTCAGAAGTGAGATTGGTCTGTAATTTTTCTTCCTTGAATAATTGCTAGATTTTAGTGTCAAAGTTTAGCTGCCTTCATAAAATAGGCTGTGAAATGTTTCTTTTTCATTATTCTTGGAGATGCTTGTATAAGCTTTTTGATTTCTTATTTTAAATATTTGATATAATTATGTGGTGAAGCTCTCTTGGCCTGGCATTTTATATGTGGAAAGGTTTCTAATTTTTGATTAAAGACTCAATGCATTTAATAGTTACAGTATTTACACATTATTTTCTCTTCTTTTATGTCACTTAAGGCAAATTATGATTTTTGTAGAAATATATGCATTTCATCTATATTTTAACATGTACTGGAATCTAATTGCTCTTGATAGTTTCTTATTATATTTTTAGTGTATACAGAATATGTAGTAATGTCCATTTTTATTACTGATTTTTGTTATTTATGCCTACCTTTTTTTTCTAAAATTTTTGTGCCTTCCCCATTTTTCCTCGCTAAACTTTTTCTAACATAATTTTGATCAGTGTTATCAATTTTATTAATCTTTTCAAGGACTTTTATTTTTATATATATAATCTATTATATTATAAAATTTATCCCTGTAAATTTTCTCTAATGAATGTTTGCTTATAAATTAATTTCTGCTCTTTATTATTTTCTTCATTCACATTTCTTTATGCTTAAATTGTTATTTATTTTCTAACTTTTAGCAATATGTGCTTAGCTTATTGATTTTCAGTTTTCTTCTGATATATTCAGAAATTGAAGGCTTAAATTTCTATTTAAATATTCCTTATCTGTGTCTTATAATATTTACATAAGTTCTTTTATTACCACTTAATTCAAAATATTCATAATTTCCATTTGGAATATTTCTTTGATCCACGGGTTATTTAAACAATCTAATTTTTGTCTACTTGATTTGTTAAGTATTGAGAGCAGTGTCTTAAAAAATAAACCACTGTGATTATATATTAATATTTGGATATTTCTCCATTTATTATCAACTTTTTAAACATATTTAAGGCTATATTTTAAAATGTATGCTATAATAGTTATATCTTCTTGGTGAGGTCTTTTGTCATCATTTATCATTACATTCTTTCTCTCTGAAAATTCAACAGTTCCTAATATTTTTGGAACCAGGGACTGGTTTCACGGAAGACAATTTTTCCACAGGGGGCATCTATAGTGGGGTGGGAGAGGCGGAGCTCAGGTGGTGATGTGCGACTGGTTTCCTACAGGCCACGGACTGGTACCTGGCCATGGCCCGGGAATTGAGGACCACAGGATATTGTCTGACCATCATCAGATAATAATATCAGTTTTTGTTTGGTTAAATTTTTGGTATTAATTTTTTAATAGTTTTACTTGTAATTTAAGTATCCTTATATTTTTGAGGCATTTTTTACAAATAGTATATAGATGGGGCTGCTTCTGTTTTATCCAAATAATAATCTTTGTACTATAATGGTCACATTTGAGCCCATTTACATGTAATATAACCGCTCATATAATAGAGGTTAAATCTACTGTAATTTACCATGCTTTCTACTCATCCCACCAGTTTTTGTAACATGTTCCTTTCCTTTCTTTTCTCCATCTAGATTGATCTTTTCTTACTATACCTTCCTCCCCCCTAAAAAAATGGTTTTATTTACTATCATTATAGTAGTGACCCAAGAGATTAGAATATGCATCCATTATTTACTAGAGTGTAATGTTAGCTGGTACTTTCGGCCTATCCTAGGCAATGCAAAGTCAATAGAACACATTATTGCCATTTAATCACCTCCCTAAAATCTATTTTAATTTTGTATGTATTTTTTTTTTAACTTCAGCATATTACAAGGATACAAATGTTTCGGTTACATATATTGCCTTTGCCCCGCCTGAGTCAGAGCTTCAAGCATGTCCATCCCACAGACGTTGTGCACCACAACCAATAGGTATATGAATATACCCATCCCCTCCTCCCCATTCCCATCTGCCCAACACCCGATGAATGTTACTACTATATGTGCACGTAAGTGTTGATCAGTTAATACCAATTTGATGGTGAGTACATGTGGTGCTTGTTTTCCATTCTTGGGATACTTCACTTAGAATGGGCTCCAGCCCCATCCAATATAATACAAGAGGTGCTAGATCCCATTGTTTTTTGTGGCTGAGTAGAACTCCATGGCATATGTATACCACATTTTATTAATCCACTCATGTACTAATGGGCACTTGGGTTATTTCCACATCTTTGCAATTGTGAATTGTGCCGCTATAAACATTCTAGTGCAGATCTCTTTTTTGTAGAATGTCTTTTTTCTTTTGGGTAGATGCCCAGTAATGGGATTGCTGGATCAAATGGTAGTTCTACTTTTAGTTCTTTGAGGTGTCTCCATATTACTTTCCATAGTGCTTGTACTAGTTTGCAGTCCCACCAGCACTGTATGACTGTTCCTATCTCTCCACAACCACGCCAACATTTATTATTTTGGGACTTCTATCTATTTTTTTAATCCTTTTTTTTTTTTGACTTATATCTATTTTAAATCACCAAGACATTATCATCATTATTTTATACAGTCAGTATTCAGACAGTAGTCATCTAGATTTTTCCACATATTTACCAGATTTTTGCTCTATACTAGTTCTACCATTTCCAAACTTCCATCTTGGATCTTATTCCTCCTATCTGAAAAATCTTTAATATTTTCTTCAGTGTTGGTCTGCCATTTATGAATTCTGTGAAATATATTTATCTCACTTTTATCCAGAAAAGATTTTTTATGTGCATAAAAGTCTACATTTTTACATATTTTCTTTCAGCAATGTGAAGATATTCATTGTATTTTGGCCTTTGTTGATTTTGTTGAGAAGTCTGTTCTGAGTGAAAGTCTTTTGAAGGTAATATGTCTCTATTCTTTAAGATCTTTTCCCTGGTTTTCAGAAGTTGTACTATGATGTACTTGATGTAGCTTTCTTTTGATTTATACTGCTCGTGGTTCATAGTGGTCCTCAGCTTGAATCCTCAAGAAAGCAGACACTGTGGCTCAGATTAAAGTGGCCTAACTTTATTGGAGAAGTGCAAACTCAGGGTAATATGAGTATGGAAAAGGGAAAATGAGGCAAGGCAACATGCAAGGAATGGAATGGAATGTGTTACCACACTGACTATTACATCAAGCTGCTGAGAAACATGGTAGGCTGATCAGTAGCTGAGTTTACTTTCTGGCATACACAGCATCTTTATAAGGTTTGCAAGAAGGAACCACACCTAGGAATATTCCACAAAAGAAAGAACAGAGCTAATGAATTATATTATATTATATGGTCCCTTGATGACCATTCAGAAAACCAGATAATGCCTAGAAATATAATGTATAGAGACTGAAACTAAGTATTGGTATCTTTAACTAGTTTCATAAAATTCTCAGGTATTCAGTCCTCAAATATTGCTTTTGCTTTATTTTCTCCATTTCTCTAGGATTCCAGTTTTATGCATGTGAGACCAACTTGCTGTACACTGTATGTCTAGATCTCTCTCTTCCATTTTCTACATTCTTTTGCTTCTCTGGGTTTCATTCCAAATATTTTATTCTAGTCTATCTTCTATTTTTTTCTTTAGCTGTATCTAATCTGCATTTAACCTCATATATTGAGTTCTTAATTTCAGATATTAAATTTTCCAATTTTATAACTTTTTTGGGAATTTTTAGAGTTACTAGGACTCTCCCAAAATTCCCAGTCTGGTCTTTCATCTATTTGAATACATTAAGGACAGTTATTTTAATAGTTATGTCTGATTGTTCCATTATTTGGAGGCCAAGTGGGTCTTTTTTCTATTGTCTTTTTTTTTTCCTATTTTTTTCTTATTGTTTTACCACTTTATATAATTGGTAGTTTTAATTGAGGGTTGTGCATTGCATATATTATCTTTCTGCAAGAAGAATTTGCCTCTAGAAGATACTATGGGCACATTCAATCTAAAATCAACAATATTCAAGGAGGAAAAAGGTAGAAAACGGTGCTGTAAAAAAGTGGTAGAAACGTAAACTTTTTTGAGTGCCTACTATATACCTTACTTTGCACACACTCTTTCTTTTAATCACACAATAGTCCTCTAAATATTCTTTCCTCTTGTTCAAGATGAGACAGCAGAAAACCAAAATGCTAACAATTTAATCAAAAACACACCTCTACTATGCAGCAGAGACGGAATTCAAATTCTGCTCTGTGGTGCCAAATGCTCTGCTCATACCGCCTCACTATGAGGCCTCCACTAACCCTCTCTCAACATAGTTGGAGGGGATCCAGTTGTAGCGGCAAAGTGATCAGGATTGCCTAATATTTAAGTAGAAACCCTTTTCAGTTGTCTATGTATAATAGTAAGCAACTTGTAAGTAAAATCTATAAGTAAAATAAAACCTGGAAAGTGAATTAGGGGAAAGAAACCACCAAACAAATATTCCGACATAAGGAAAACAAACTCCCAGGCTGACTGAACAAACGTTCACTCTGGGACTGATTTGATTAATGTGTTGCAGTAAAGCCCCTCCATCCAACTGCACCCTGGTAAGAACTTTTGAAACTTCGACTCCTTGTATGCTTTGGGCAGCTTTATGCCAGCTTGAACTCTTTAACTAGACCTTTTCCTGCAGATCCAGGTCCTCATAGTTAAAATTACAGAGGAATTTATAGCACTACATTCCTCCTCTCTTGTGGTGGGAGGGAAAGGGAAAGAGTTTCACCATCCCTTTTTAAAAGATGATTTAAACTCTTTCAAGACTTCATGCTTTTATTGGACAATTTATGGAAAATTTTGAAGAGGTTCAACCAATTCCATTAAAATGGAACTTGGAATTCTTTCCTCCTAAAGGGGTTCCATACTATTTATTTGATTCTCACATCAATTAGGGTATGAGTCACTCTTTTTTAAGAGGCAGTTTGGTTAGGTATCTTATTTGGCCTTAATTTAATATCCTAACAATAGACTGTTGAGCTCAGTAATTACTACTTTGCTGGGATACACTTCGCCTTTGAATGCTCTGAATCTTTCACAGCAAGCAAAGCTGAAGGTCTGGATGCTGCTCTATCTGCTTGTCTTTCATTCTCAGAGTTTCTATTATTGAAGGTTTGAGTAGTGTCCAAGAACAACAATGTATTTGAGGTTTAGATTACTGAGTATGAAGGCATTTCAGGGTGATATTCATCATAGTCAGAACCTAAAGAAAAAAAAAAGAAGAAGAAAGAAAGAATTCTACTGATTGTAAAGCACAAAGGAACTAAGAAAAGGTTGGAATTATACCATAATCTGGATAGCAAAAAAAAAACAAAAAAAACCATTGAATCTGATTCTTAGAATTAAGCCATTTCTTATGTGGACTATAGGCTGATCACACATATTTCATGGGTTAAAGTATTAATAAAAGCAGGGAAGATTTGAAATGCATGGCTTTACTCTGTTACAGCTGGTTCTTCTTGGCTCTTTTCCCAGTAGCTTTAGCTTTAGCGCTGAGACTAATAGCAAAGGAAACACCAGGGGATCGGCAAGAACTCATAAAAGGAACTAAATCTGAATATAGACCAGAGGAAGAGGAGAAAATCCTCCAGTGAAAAATATTAAAATCTGTCCTTTAAGGAAGTAGTGAATACACTTCACACTCCTACCCCATCCCATGCAGGATATTACCAACCATACCACAGAGGAGAAAGAGAGTATAAAAAAGGAGTGGAAAGAACCATCAAAAATACTTAGCCACTCCCATGTGTCCTGGGAAACTGAGAACACAGAAATTACCAAACAAGTTGCACAGTGCCACATTCCAGATACCTAAAGGATGACATCACCCCATCTTTAGAAACAGAAAAAAAATTAAAATAACTACATCACGCATATCTATCTACTCTCATATTTGTATGAAGTATTTCATACAAATATAAGATTTATATAAATGTCAGTGAGGAGAAATAAGCAACAGCATAAGGATTTGTATATGAATGTTCGTAGCAGCTTTACTCATAATAGCCACATAGTGGAAAAAACCCACATGTCCTTCAATAGGTAAATGGGTAAATAAATTATAGTACATCCACACAATGGAATACTATAAAGCAAAAAAGACATATATATATATGTGTGTGTGTGTGTGTACATATATGAGAGAGAATGAGCAAACCACTGATATAGGCAATGACATGGATGAATTTTAAAATCAATATACTTATTAAAATAAGCCAGACACAAAAGAGTACAAATGATATACCACTTACATGAAATTTTAGGAAAAGACAATCTATAATGGGAGAAAGAAGATCAGTGGCTACCTGGGGCTAGTTGTTGAGAAGCAGGGGTGGCTATTAATTGTAAAAGAACATGGGGGAATCATTTTGGCTTATAGAGGTATAATATATTGATTATGGTGGTTGTTATAAAAGTATATATATTTTTCAAAACTCACTTAACTTCACACTTCAAATAGATATATTTAATTGTAAGAATATTATACCTCGATAAAATGTGTTTTTAATGTAATACATTCAACTACAAAAAAGCAAGCCTAAAATTTGAATATTCTCCTTGGAGTCTATTCACACACCAATAAGAATAGGTAAAAAATATGGATATCGTCACAATAGTGGTTGTGTAAAGCCACTGAGATGTTGTGTTATTTAATGTGAGATTTTTATCCAAAAGTAAGGGAGACACCCCACCCCACTTCTTTTTGCCAGGCTCCAGATGGACAAATAGCTCTTTTGTAAGCTCGGGAATGAAAAATCCAGAAATCCCAGAGACAGTTATCAGGCAGAGACTGTCCTTCCATTTCCACTCAAGATATTATTAAGCAATAAGCAGATGTTACACACACTAGTTTCTCAGCCTTCTTCTAGGGACACTTCTTTCCTCAAACTGTTAAAATTACTGGGCAGCATTGAAGACCAGCCCCACCTCCTTTCTTCAATGGAGTAGATCAAAACAGGTGCACCCATGGTCAACTCTGGACACTTTACCCATACTCTCCCCATGAAGTTATCTACTTCTTTTGTTAGCAAAAAAACAAATAAATGAAAGCAAAATAATTAACAGTGATGACATCTAATTATATAATTTTTCTTTTTCAATATGGACATTGAAAGGCAAATTTCTCCTGTTCTCTAGGGAAGATACAACAAAGTAGCAAGCATGAAAAAATTATCTTCACATAGTACAAACTATAAAGACTGAAGAAAATCTCACTCTTTCATTCCTCTTCCACCCCTCTGATAAAACTGAAATTATCTGCCACCCTAGGCCTTGCTGTACCATGCTATTCCATGTAGTCAAAGTTAAATAGTAACTCATAATGTTCTATATAATTTATATCTATTAATTTTTTGTAATATGCACAACACTCATATGAAGTAGGTTCTATTACTAGCACCATTGTACATATATAGAAACTGGGATATTGAGAGTGAGATGAAATTACTTACCTGAGGTTGTACAGCTAGCAGTTGGTGGAGGAATTCAAACTTAGGTAGTCTGTCCCCTGTTTCTACATTTTTAGACACTGCACTGTACTGCATTGTCAGTTGGCAAGTGAACAAGGCTTTGACCTGCCATTCAAAGGTATCAACAGTTTCTGCCATGTGTCTTAATTTGTCTATCTTTGCAAAAACATGTCCTACCTTGACTTAAAGTGCCAAGCAATGTACTAACATGTGAGTCTCCTGGGAAGGCAGGTTCAATGTCAATGAAAATCCCCAGAAACCACTCTGCAGAGGCCATTTTTCTTTTACCTGATATTTAGGAGATCCCAGAGAAAGATACACTCTAAGCAAGATAGTTGTTTCTTTCTTATAATAACAAATAAAAATATAAAGTGTGTAGATAATATAGAATGCTAAATGCAACAGTTTCATGCTCTAACTCAATTATGACAACATCTAATTAAATATGGTAAACCCAATTTTAGATAAAGAAATGGGTTT
Source organism: Propithecus coquereli (assembly GCF_000956105.1). NCBI lineage: Eukaryota > Metazoa > Chordata > Mammalia > Primates > Indriidae > Propithecus > Propithecus coquereli. The sequence continues at coordinate 4,041,468 of NW_012135858.1, forward strand.
TGAAAGACTAAAAAATAATTGAAGTCAAGCATCTAGTAAGTGGCAGAGCTCAGAATGAAAACAAGTTCTGTTTGATTCCAAAGCCCTCACCCCTAATTGCTAATCTGTAAGGATTTAAAAACATAAGATGATCCACTTTTCAGCCAGCTATGACTCTACAGGGGGATAATTCTAGGAGGGTCCTAGGAGAAGAAGAAGAGTAGTAGATGGCTGAATCTGACATCAATTGCCTTTTATTTCCAACTTCAGAGAATAATCTCTGAGGTAATTATGAACTGTCTTTTGTTCGAACAATTATTTAACAAATACTAGATTAGGTACCTTATTCCAGAGCCTTTGCTGCTTGAAAATCAAGTACAAACAAATGCCTGAAAAATAAGCAATTCATATTTGAGAATATTTTGCAAAAAGGATTCTTAGGAAAATGGTGTGGGATGATATGCTATATCTTTCTATCCTCGTGTGTTCTCCATTATCACTCACATAGGATACTGGAGTTCTGCTGTAAATATCAAATAAAAAAATAATTTTATTTGGCTTTAAATATTGAATCCAAGAAGGTTTTTATTGTTAGGTTGCCTTATTTCCCTCATTATTTCTGATACATATAAATAAAGTTTCTATTAATATTATACTTTATTATTTTATGTTTAAATAATAGAAAAGGTTTAAACAAATATTTAACTTGAAAACACCCTATTGACTCATGGATTTAAAAGAGGAAGATGGTATCCATTATGAACATAAAATAGAAGCATTTGATCACAGTAAAATGTTGGCTTTGACATAGCTAAGATAGTTCACAACTGAAAATGTTTGTCTTAGCTTTCCATAATGACATTGGTATAAAGCTTTTTATTTTCAATTTTTAGCAATCTATATTATAACCTTCAAAACCTGAATTGATAACTAGTTTAGGAGGATAAATAAAATGAACAACCTACAGAAGCAACCTGGAACACCAACAGACACAGGCAACAAAGTCTCAAGAAAAGCCTGCCCTTTCTAGCCAAATGACCAGGACAGAAACAAGTTGGCAATGCAGAAAGTTTTCAGACAATAACCACTCTACTCAAACCAAACACCATGGGAAACCTGAATGATATCAAAACCAAAATTTATAAATAAAAAATCAATTAACTGGATTTCATCAAAACTAAATATTTTGCTCTGGAAAGACCCTGTTAAGAGTATAAAAGGACAAACTAAAGACGAGGAGAAAATATTTGCAAACCACAAATCTCACAAAGAACTTTATCTAGAGCATATAAAGAATTCTAAAAATAACTTGACAGTTAAAAAAGCAAACAAATTAGAAAATGAACAAAAGATGTGATGAGATATTTCATCAAAGAAGATTTACAGATGGCAAATAAACACATGAAAAGATATTCAACATCACTAGCCAGTAGAGACATGCAAATTAAGACTAGAATAAATTATCACTGTGCATCTATTAGAACAGCTAAAATTAAAAAAAAAAAAAAACAGGGGCAATACTAAATTTTAGTAAGCATGTGGAGACACTGGGTCTCTCATACATTGCTGACAAAAATATAAAATTGTAAATTACTCAAGAAAATAGTTTAGCAGCTTCCTCAAAACCAAATATATACTTACCATCTGACCTAGCAATTGCATTGCTGGGCATTTATCCCAAAGAAATAAAAACTCTGTCCACACAAAAACCTGTACACAAATGTTCATATCAGCTTTATTTGTAATATAGAAAAAAACAAGAAACAACCAAAATATCCTTCAATAGGTGAATGGCTAAACAAACTGTGGCATATGCATATCATAAAGTGCTACTTGGCAATAAAAAGGAAACAATTTACAACGTATATGAACTTTGAGGGCATTATGCTAAGTGAAATGTCAGTCACAAAAATACAAATACTGTATGATTCCACTTATATGAGGTATTTAAGGTAGTCAAATTTATAGAAACAAAAAGAAGAATGGTGGTTACCGGGGGCTGGGGGAAGGATGGGAAATTTCTGTTTAATGGGTATAGAGCTTCAGATTTATAAGATGAAAAAGTTTGGGAGATCTGTTTCACAACAATGTTAATATACTTAACATTACTGAACTGCACACTTGAAAATGGTTAAGTTGCAAGGATGGTTCAACATATGTAAATCAATAAAGAGGATAAATCATATCAACAGAATCAAAGACAAAAACAACATAATCATTTAAATAAATGCTGAAAAAGCAGTTAATAAAATTCAACATCCCTTTAGGATAAAAACCCTCAATAAATTAGGTATAGAAGCAACATACCTCAACATGATAAAGGCCATATACGATGACCCCATAGTTAATATCACACTGAATGGGGAAAATTTTAAGGCCTTTCCAACAAGATCTGGAACAAGACAAAGATGCTCACTTTCACCACTTTTATTCAACATAGTTCTATCAGAACAATTAGGTAAGAGTAAGCAATAAAGGGTATCCATCTTAGAAAAGAAGAAGTCAAAATGTCCTTGTTTGCAGAGTACATGATCTTATATTTAGAAAAATCTTTAGACACCACAAAATACTATCACTTATTAAAAAATTAGTAAAGTTGCAGAATACAAAATCAACATGCAAAAATCAGTAGCATGTCTATATGCTAAGAACAATCAAATTGAAAAAGAAATCAAGAAAACAATCACATTAAAAATAGCTACAAAAAATAAAATGCAATACCTAGCAAAAAATTTAACAAAAGAAGTAAAAGACCTTTATAGGGAAAATTATAAAACACTGATGAAAGAAATTGAAAAGGACACAAAAAACTCCATGCTCATGGATTGGAAGATTAATATTGTTAAAATATCTATTCTAGTCAAAATGATCTACAGAGTCAATGCAATCTCTATCAAAATAGCAACAGCATTCTTCACAGAAATAGAAAAAACAATTCTAAAATTTGTATGGCACTATGAAAAAAAAAAAGAAAACCTGAATAGTTAAAGCAATCCTGGGCAAAAAAACAAAGCTGAAAGCATAACACTACCTGACTTTAAAATGTAGTACAAAGCTATAGTAACTGAAACAGCATGGTACTGTCATAAAAACAGACACATAGACCAACGGCACAGAATAGAAAATCCAGAAATAAATCCACACAGTTATAGCCAACTTATTTTTGACAAAGGCGCCAAGTACATACATAGGGGAGAAGGCAGTCTTTTTAACAAATGGTGCTGGGAAAACTGGATATCCATATACAGAAGAATGAAACTAGATCCCCATCTTCCACCACATACAAAAATCAACTCAAAATGGATTAAAACTTAAATGTAATATCTGAAACTATGAAACCACTAGAGAAAACATTGTGGAAATACTACAGGACATTGGTCTGTGCAAAGATTTTTTTTGGTTAACATCTCAAAAGTACAGGCAACAAAGGCAAAAAATAGACAAATGGGATTATATCAAGTGACAAAGCTGCTGCACAGCAAAGAAAACAATTAACAAACTGAAGAGATAACCTACAGAATTGTAGAAAATATTAGTAAACTATCCATCTAACAAGGGATTAATAACCAGAATATATATGGAACTCAACTCAGTAGCAAAATAATAATAATAACAATAATAATAATCCAATTAAAAATGGGCAAAGACTTGAATAGACATTTCTCAAAGAAGACAAATAAATGGACAACAGGTATATGAAAAAATGTCCAGCATCACTAATCATCAGGCAAGTATAAATCAAAACCACAAATCTAACCACCCCAATTAGAATGGCTATATCAAAAAGACAAAAAGTAAAAAATGCTGGTGATGAATGCAAGAAAGGAGAACTCTTATACATTGTTGGTGGCAATGTAAAGTAGTAGAGCCATTATGGAAAACAGTATGGAGGTTCCTCAAAAAACTAAAAATAGAAGTACCATATGATCTAGCAATCCTGCAGCTGAGAATGGATACAAAAGAAAGAAAATTAATATATCGAAGAGATAACTGCACTCCCATGTTTATTGGAGCACTGTGCACAATAGTCAAGATATGAAATCAACCTAAGTGTCCATCAAGGATTAATGGATAAAAAAACATGGTATGCATACACAACCAAATATTATTCGGCCATGGAAAAGAATGAAATCCTGTCATTTGCAGCAACATGTATGAAACTGGAGGTCATTATGTTAATTGAAATAAGCCAGGCACAGAAAAAGAAATAGTAATATTTCGTGTTCTTATTTATATATGGGAGCTCAAAAAGTGGATCTCATGTGAGTAGAGAATACAATGGTGGTTACCAGAGGCTGGGAAGGGAAAGGGAGGTGAAAAGAATTTGGTTAATGGGTACAAAGATACAGTTAGATAGAAGTAATAATTTCTAATGTTCAATAGTACAGTAGGGAAGTTATAATTAACAATTATTTATTGTATATTGTACAATAAATACTTAGAAGAAAAGACTTTTAATGTTCTCAACACAAAGCAAAGATATATGAGGTGATGGATATTCCAATTGCCCTGATTTGATCATTACACATTGTATACATGTACCAAAATATCACATGTACCCCCAAAAACATGTACGATTATGATATATCAATAGAAAATACAAAAGAATGCTTAATATGGTCAATTTTATGTGTTTTTACCACAGTGGAAATAGAAAGAGGGGGAAGGCAAGGACTATTGATACATGCAGAAAATTGAATTGATTCCATTCTATGCTAAGGGCATTATGCTGAGTGAAGAAGTCATCTTCAAAATTCACATACTGTATGATTCCATTTAAATAATATTTTTAAAAATTATAGAGGTGGAGAAGAGATTAGTAGGTGCTAGGAATTAGGAACCGTGAGTGGGGGTGAATATAACCATAAAGGGGGTAACATGAGGAACATCTTTGTGGTGATAGAATAGTTCTGTGCCTTGATTGTACTGGTGGTTCTGTGAACCTACGCATGTGATGCAATAGCATAGATCTATACACACACTGTACCAACATCACTTTCCTAGGTTTGATATTGTACTATCAAATATTGTTTAAGTTTGTTGTTTAGATATTGTTTTAGTTTTTATTGCTTCAGCAACAAATTTCATAAATTCATTGGTCTTAAACAATGCAATTGTATTATTTCATAGCTCTTTAGGTCAGAAGTCTGGGCACAGAGTGCTCAGCTGATTGTCTGCTTCTGGCTTCACAGAGCCAAAATTAAGGTGTGACCAGGGCTCCATTTCTCTCAGGAAGTTCTAGGGCTGAAACTACTTCCAAGCTCTTTCAGGTTTTTGGTAGAATCCAGTTCTGTGTGGTTGTAGGACTGAGGTCTCTGCTCCTTTGCTTGCTATTGATCAAGTTCATTCTTAGCTTCTACAGGTTGCCTATATTCCTTGGCTCATTGCCTCCTTCCTCTATCTTCGAACCCAATAATAGTAGGTCAAATCCTTCTCATGTTTTGAACCGCTCTGACCTCTCCCTCTGCTTCGTCTCTCCTATGATTTCCTATTCTACCACATTCTTCTGACTCAAATTAGAGAAATTTCTCTGCTTTCAAGGGCTTAAGTAATTAGATTATGCCTCCTGGACAATCCAGGATAATCTCCCTATTTTAAGGTCCATAACCTTTATGATATAGCATAGTTTTTTTCACAGTAGTACCTGGATTAGTGTTTAATTGAATAATTAAGGGAAGGGAGACATCTTTAGAATTCTGCCAATCACAATTTTATCAAATGTAAGCATTGTAGGAAACTTAATAAAAGTTACATGCGACCCCTCTGTACCATTTATGCAATTCTTTGTAGTTTACAACTACTTCAAAATAAAAAACTTTTAAGATATATGGAAGAACAAAATCAGGGCAATATAAATATTTTTTACCATCAGAAGACCCACACTAAGAGAAATACTAAGTCCTTCAAATAGAAAAAAAAAAAAAATGATCTCCGTTGGAGACATGAAATTGCAGGAAATGAAGAACATTGGAAAGGGTAAATACATAAAGAAAATCTAAGTTAATATTGACTTAGATGAAATGACAATGAAATGAAATGACATGTTGGGCTCAACAACATATATAGAATTGAAATGCATGTCAAGAATAGCATAAAAAAAAGAAGGAAGTAAATGGAGTTCAAGGATTTTAATGTCCTTGCACTGTCTGAGAGTTTTAAAAGTATTTAATTACAGATGACTCTAGCAAAAGCTAAGGATAAATATTATAATTTCTAGTGTAACCACTAAATGAATAATGAAAGTATATGTAATTAACAAGCCAATTAAGAGAAAAAATGGTGAAATAAAAGAAAATACTGTATTGGTCCAAAAGATGACTACAAAGAAGAAACCAGGAATGAATATCAGATGGGACAAAGAGAAAACTCCTATATATCAACAAATGTATTAAATGTAAACAGACCAAATATTCTAATTATAAGACAATGACTGTAAGAAAGGATAAGAAAAAATCTATATGTAGCTTAGAAGAGATACATTTAAATATAAAAGATGAGTTGAAAGTAAAAGGATGGAAATAAAAAAATAGATAAAATGATTCTTAATGTATATGCACTAATAGCATAACATCAAAATATATTAAGCAAAAAATGATATAATTAATAGGAGAATTTGACAAATCCACAAATGTAATTTGAGATTTTAGTAAGCATTGTTAAAATACTCAGTAAGTGATAAAACAGTAAGTCAGGAAGGATAAAAATAACACAATTCAAATAACACAATTAACAAATTTGATCTAATTGATATATATATAATATTACACACATTGAATAATATGCATTTTTATGCACACTGAACATTCACAAAAATTTAAGTCTTTGCATATCAACCATGCAGTTAGTCTTAAGAAGCTGCAAAAGACTGAAATCAGAGAACAAAGAATGTTCTCTCACCGTAGAGGAATTAAAGCTGAGATCAATAAAAATGGTAATTAGAAAATGGCTAAGTGTTTGGAAACTAAGCAACACATTTCTAAAGAACCCATGGGTCAAAGGAAAAAACTCCAGTGGAAATTAGAAAATATTTTTGAAGTGAAAATATAGCATATCAAAATTTGCAGGCAAAATCTTGTGCTTAAAGAAAAATTTATAGCTGTCTATGCATATATTAGGAAAAAATGTAGGCCTAAAGATCCAATTACATTTCTCAAGAAGTTAGAAATAACAAAGTAAATGTTAGCCTGCCCTCTTCTCTTTGCAAGTGTTTCAAATCCTTGTGTTTTCAAACAACAGCTTTCTAAATTCGTGCACGCTTTGAAGAGACTTTGTTGGATTTAGAATGATGGGTATTTCCTGTAGGAATCCGCCATGAGTCAATTTAGAGAGTTTAATCAAAACCCCCAATTTGTATTTGAAATTGTTGTTGCATATTGTAAAACTGTGGCAGCATCTGTGTCTTAAAGAAGCTTTATTGCTGATATGTTTTTGTAGGTTGAAGTGCTATAATAAACATTAATACATGTTTTTAAAGCTCTTTGAAATCTACTGATGAAAAGAGCAATATAAATGTAAAAGTTTCATTTTTCTAACCATTTACAATATTCAGAATAAACGAGAGAAAAAAAAACTGAACAACAAAATTGGAGTGTTTACTTTTCTCCCTTCATTTTTAAAATAACCTGGACTCAGAGGAATAAAACATAAGGGTAGCTATGGAACTGGTTTACCAAATCATGAATGGTAGTTCTAAAAATAAGCTAACTGGCTGAAGAGAAACATAGGAAGCCCTTAAATAAAACAAACAACTAGTATTCCTCAAACTTGATAGTAATGAGAAAGTAGATATAAAACTTGAGCCAAGCCCTGGTGAGAAAATTGATGATTATTCATTTACCAACCATTCATTCATTCAATCATTCATTAATCCAACAGGTTCAGTGGATTTTTTGCCAGGCACCATGCTAATGCTGGAGATGCAACAGTGAGCACATGAAGCATGTTTTCTTTCCTCTTGGTGCTTCTAGTCCAACAGGACAGTGTGTTAAATAGTCTCATAAATAAATAGGTAAGCACAAACTGAAATTGAGTTTTAAGAGGGAGAGGTACAAGGTGTTGTTTTACCATAAAATAGGAGATTTAGTTTAGGGAGTCGGGGAAATTTTCCCCTGGAAAGTCTGTGAGCTACGAGCTGCATTATGTAAGATAAAGACTGGTCAATCTGGTGAAGGAGAGAAGTGGAGGGGAAAAGCCTTCTAGCACAAGTAAAGGGGTGCAAGGGATCCTTGGAGAATGCAATTAAGGCCAATGTGGCTAAACAAAGAGCTTGGGGGGAGACCGTGAAGAGAGTGAGAGAAGCTCAGAGATTGGCAGAAAGCAGGTCACAAGACGCTCATGGGCCATGTTAAAGGTTTTGAATTTCTCCCCATAACAAAAGGAAGTTAGCAAAGGGTTATACCCAGGAGACAACATGACTAACTCAGTTATTTTTAACAATATCACTTCGCCTGTTGTGAGCCATGCAGTTTGGATTCAGGAGTCAAATTAGGATCCGGTTGCATCAGCCTAAGTGAGAATATGGCAACTTGGAACAATGTTCAGGGGCTATGCCTCCCCCTGGAAGCTAAAGCCTTTCCCAGTCTGAGTCCATTTCTCTTTTCTAAATCTATCTTCAATGATTTCCACCCCTGACAGGTCAATATTCTCACTGTCACCTACCCAAATTCTGCCTAGTCTTTCTTCTACCTTTGTTCATGTTGCTGCTTCCTTCACAAATGTCGTCTTCTCCTCTCACCTAAACCACAACCATTTTATATACCTCGCATCAAGTTCCTTCTCCCCTCTTCTTCAGAATATTTCGACCCACAGCCATATCCTTCTTTTTCTACACTAACTGCATGCTAGTACTTTGTTTTCCTTTCCCTGGTGAAATTATAAACTACTCATGGAAGGAAACGTGGCTTGCATTTCTCTGGATTTCCTTATAAGGGTGCGAAACACCCTCTACACCTAATCAAATAACACTGCAATGAAAAATGCCCCCAAGTATTTGAATGATAATCTGGAGAAATAATGTGTTCCAAGTTCCACTTAAGACCCAAAAAAACAAAATGACACTATATGAATATAAAGGGTATCATAGAAGAATATTTCATAATAAGTAAAAATCCAAGCCATCTGCAGTTGGCTCTCTTAATTTATGAATTGCTCTACAGGCTTTCCCGTTGAACATGTCCTTTCTGACTTTTCTATACTCCTGCACTTGCCAAAATGCAGCAGCAGTACCCATGAACTTGGCCCTCAGTGGGAATTACGTTAGAACTTCTTCCAGGGCAGGAGGAAAGCAGACTTTGCTTCACTCATGCCAGAGTATATTCCCAGTGTGGTCTGACTGCCACTGTGTTCCCTATCTGGTGGCCTTACAAAACTCTTTCAGCACAGTACAAAAAGGTCTGAGAAGCAGAAGATACGCTTATGAAGATACACGCTGCCAAGAATGTATCTCTATATTCCTTCTGTATATTAGCCCCACAAATCTTGACTAAAACAACAGTACACTTGGTCTATTGGAATTTCTTTGTGGAAGCTGGTGAAGAGGCATTTGTGTGGAACCTATAAAGGGTCACCTATGTGCACAAGACATGATTTCGGGCTTTAATAACACCAGCTAACACACACTGAATATGTCAGGCAAAAGGCAAAATCCTTTAAACTTGTTAGCTCTGCTAATCTTAACAACAACCTTCTGAAATAACTTGCATTGCTACAAATAACAAGCCTGAGAGTGGAAATGACTCACTCAAATCCAAAATAAAGTGATAATGTGACCAGGATTCTATTGCGGTTTATCTAATTACTAAATTGGAACCTTAATCTCCATTTTAGAGCCCTTCAACTAGTGACCATGTATGAGCTATAGATACACTGGGGGTGTCTAGTAGGGGCCTTGGATGGCAGGGTTCCTCTGATGTTTCCAGATCAGGCTTTTCTTGCAATGTAAACACTCTCCTCTTTCTTGTTAGAGTCACCAACCAACCTGAGGCTTCTCCTCTGTTGTACCTTGGTTGTCTCGGGAACTTCCATGGCTACTCAGTGCTCCCCCAGGGAAGTAGAAACTCCCCAAGTTGGCATTCAATATTCCCAAACAATGTTAGGGAGGCAGAAGAGCATTGGCTTTCAAAGTTTTCCTTGTGCCTCTCAGAGATCAGAGTGGAATTCCGGTTTTGCCACCTGCCAAAAGTGTGATCTTGAGCAACTTAGTTAACCTCTCTGTGCCTCTGATTTATAGTAGTACCTAACTCTTAAGAATTTCCTGATTGTTAGATAGAATGTGTACAAGTGCTTTGCACAATTCCTGGCATAGAATAAAAAGCCAAAAACTTCATGCATCCACTGTTATTTTTATACAACCTCTCGTTTTTAAACAAGCTGGACAGTTTACTGGTTATTTAACATGTCTCTGCTTGTCCATTGTCTTACGTTGGATTTGAATGCAAGTAGTTTATTTGGGAAGTGATCCCAGAAGGTATCCATCAGGAGAATGGAGAAGTGAGGCAGAAGAGGGGAGAGAGCCAATGTAGGGTAAGTGAATGAGCATCAAGCAGTCTTGGTAACTGAGGCCAAGTCCTGTTGGGTACCTCCAGGAGACAGGATAAAATACACCTTGGAGTTGATCCACCTGAGGGGCGAGGAAGTCCCTGTTTGTCACTCATTGGGACTGCATTCAGGGGCATCAGCTTCCTGGATCCTACAACCTTACCCTACAAGACCACTGAACATGCCCCTATGCCCACAAAATGCTCTCTGGTAGAGTTGCAGAGCTTGCAGTAAGAGGCAAAATGTAGGTATCTATAGGATATGGTAGGAGCACCTTGGGCATCTCCTATAGCCATATCTATGCCTTTGCTGTTGTGCTTATTTCTTTTTGCAATTTCCTCTTTCCATTTTCGTCTTTTAAAAAGCCTACTCAGAAGTTTTCCCTTTCTACAAAGACTTTCCTAATTGACCTACAATGTGCTCTTTTAGTTTGGAAGTTCCATGGTTCTTTTTTTCCACCATACATTCTAGTTCGTCTTGGATTATGTTTATTTACATGTTGATTTCAACAATTGACTCTTGAGATCAAGGGTTCCCACTTTTTTTTTGTCTGCAAAGCCTAACACAGTACTTTGCCCATAGTAAGTGCTCAATAAATATTTGTTGGATTAAATCGTGTTCCACATGGAAAATGATTAAGCACAAATATGTACTTATCTTCTCCACTGTGTAAGTTTTATACTTCTGTTTCTTGGGAAATGTTTGCTGGAACATCTTTTTGCCTTCTTTAATGAATTTTGATCTTACATCTCATTTAAATGCCTTGGAGTTCCAAAAGACAAATACATCCTCATGTAATTTAAATGACAATCAGCAGGCTATTTTTTTCTAATTAATATACAAAAAGGTGATGGTCACAGCAGGTAACTGATGAGGCTAATCTGTCAATGTCCTGATAATTCTCTGCCTGATCGCTCCCAGTCCAGGAGCCTGAATAATCACGGAAGCATCAATCGAGAAAAGATCATCGATTGTCCTCAGGTGAACTGGGTGTTTGAGCAGGATGAGGTTAGCACAGTATCTCAAGGGAGTCCCTCAGAAAGAAATCGATGCTTTGACTTCAAAGTGATGTACAAAAGAGCTACAGGAAGCTTCTTTGAGATGCAATCCTAGGAGTACTTGGCGTAACGGAAAGAGAATTGATGCAATTAGTCATCATACTCTGTTAATTGGGACTCTAGCCAAAAGCATTCAAAAAGATTTGAAGCTTCTAATGGATGACTCAGCTGTTTGATTGCTTTGGCTTCCATGTTTCTCTACAGTTTTCTAAATAGTTTAAACTATTTACTCACCACATTTTAACAAGAATATTCTCCAAACAAAAAGAAAATCATTGTTTCCATTGTGTTGTAGAGAAATAAACACGTGGTAAGACCTTAGCAGTGATTAAAAGATACTTAATATTTTTGACAATGACTTTGTAAATAAAAATGCTGCTCACATATTAAAAATTTATCATTTGTTTTTATGGTACCTTTAGATAAAAAACATTTACACAATTAGGTCATTCTATTTGGTAGGTTGAATATCCCTGAAGTTTGGTGTACATCCCTCCCTTATTCCAGGCCTGGCCTTCCCTCTTTCATTCTTTGGGGTCACTACGGCCTTTTTTTTTGAGACAGAATCTCACTCTGTTGCCCTGGCTAGAGTGAGTGCCATGGCATTAGCCTAGCTCACAGCAACCTCAAACTCCTGGGGTCAAGCAATCCCACTGCCTCAGCTTCCCAAGTAGCTGGGACTACAGGCATGCGCCACCATGCCCAGCTAATTTTTTCTATATATTTTTAGTTGTCCAGATAATTTCTTTCTGTTTTTTTTTAGTAGAGACAGGGGTCTTGCTCTTGCTCAGGCTGGTCTTGAACTCCTGAGCTCAAACAATCCGCCCACCTCGGCCTCCCAGAGTGCTAGGATTACAGGTGTGAGCCAACGAGCCCAGCCTGGCTTTTAATTTTAAAAGTTTTATTAGTCAAGTTTCTCCTCTCTTATACATTTTGCTAACTGGTTTATGATATTAAGGGAAGAAGCAGGGAAGCAGAAGGAAAGCAGAGGGGCAAAGAAAAGTGCACATTTGATTGATACTGTTGTGTTGAGCTAGCATCAGTGCTTTTTAAACACAGTAGGTGTTGAAAACTCACTCTTTCTCTTATTAAATTCATTTATGGGTTCTTTGTAGACCCCAGTTTCTGAGGAACTTTCACCTGCAATGTATTTTCTGAAGACAAATGTTATCTTTAAAAACTACTGAGCATATCAATGTAAATTTGCTCATGATATTTGATAGAGCAAAATATTTTATTAAGGAAAACATTTTCAGCTGAGTAATGAAAATGCCTTGGGGAATGTCCTTTTCAAGACTAAAATTTCCCATCTTCTCAAGCAAATGGCAAGTCATACAGGGCCCTGAACACCAGGGTGAAGAGTCTGCATTTTATTCCACATGGGATGGAAGGCTTTGGATGATTTCCAGCAAGGCAGGGGAGGCTTATAATCTGATTTACACTTTTAAAAGCTCCCCCTTGGCTGTTAGGAGGAGGCAGGATAACAGAAGGACAAAATGGCAGATAGGAATGTAGTCTAGATAAAAGACGATGGCGATTCAGACAAAGTTGCTGCCACTCAGAGTGGATCCCTGGGAGTCCAAGGCTGAGCACATGGTAAGGACATGAAGTGCATCTCTCACTAAAATCAGCCAGAGTGGGCCTTCCATCAGGGTGCATGTTACCAGTATTCTCTCACTTTCCATGCATTTTGCCTTCACAGGGCACATCCTCACCCATCTCCACATACCAACCCCCACTCACTCCCTAGTTGGGGTCACCTTGGTCTCTCTTCTCTCTTTAGAATTACTGATCTCGACTACAAAGAAAAAAGCTTTGGGTATACAGTCTGCAAACACTGTGAGTATAAATTGTCAATCATCCTTTAACCCAGGAGAAATTAGGCTCCTAACATTATAGCTTAGTGGTTACTGTACTATTTAGTACCAGCTCCTCCCGGGTTCAAATCTTAGGTCCCGTAACTTATTAACTGTGACCTTGAGCAAATTGCTGAAATTCTCTGGGCTTCAATTTCCTCATATATAAAGCAAGAATTCTAATAGTACTTATCTCACATGATTGTTATAAAAATTAAATGAGTTAACATTGTCGACATGCTTAGAACTGTACCTAACACCTAAAAAACGCTACTTGGACGTGCGCTATTGTCATTTTACCTACCTTTTGGAGCTTTGTGAGGAATAGGTAAATAACACTTGTAAAGCCCTTAACATGGGACTCACACATATATACTAAGCACCCAATTAATGCTCAGCTATTATTACTTTGCTCAAATATGACACAAATCTCAGCAATGAGCCATTGTTTATTTTTTGCCTCTCTTGCTGTTTCTAATTTCTTTTTCAGCCCCTATGAGGTCACCTATGTCTGTGCCTGTGTCTGTGATGAGTATATTTAACCTCGGGGCCAAGACAGAAGATATTGGAAGAGAAGCAGAAGCCACTGGCTCGTTTCCCAGTTTTTCTGCTTCTATTAGAAAAACAAAAGTACTTCTCATAAGAACTAGGTACCACATTTTTGAGACTCCAGCCGAGCTTGAATAGTTCATTAATTTTGGCACTCTTACATGAAATGCAAGCAGTTTTGGAAAGCTTGCCTTTGTCTGGGTTAATTAGTAAATGAGAACATTGGGACTCTACCACATTTTTTGGCTTTAGCAATTCTTGTAATTGTTTTGTTTAGGTCCATGTTCTGTATAAACATACTAGATACCTTTTTATATCCATTCTGTGATAAAAGAGAACTGGAATATTTGTGATGCTCCAGTGACATTTCAGGAAGAAGGGGAAGTGTAAGACCTGTGCTGCTGAGAAATTAGAAAGAAACAGAAAAGAGGGGGCTTCAGGGAATAGAGATGAAGCTGTCTGAATGAGAAAAGATGTCTTAAAGAAAGAGCAACAGCAAAAGGAAGCACCATTAACAGCCTGTTCCATTGTGATATCTGACTACACGTATCCCAACTTCATTTCCATGTTCTTAATGTTTACATTGTTACTGACATCCCTGACTTATGTAACTTCTGCATGCCTCTTAATGAATCTCTCCATTTATTTGAGGGGTGTTTGCAGATATTTAAAAGTATTTGGCAGCAAGGTTATGTTCCATGACAGCAAACAAATGCTTAGTCATACAAAGAGCAGCATAAATGCGAGCGCTGCCTGTGGCACAAATCAGTTCCTGGCGAATTTTTTCCCTTCCTCTTTGTTTCCACTAATTTATTAAAACAAAACCATTAGTTGATACCCAGATTAAAATGTATACCATACCCTTTCTTTGGCTCTAGAAAAACTACAAAACCCTTTCTCCTGCTCACCTCTCCTTAGGTCTGAAGTTCCAGTTTAAACTTCAAGCGGATGTGCAATTGATCTGGATGAGAGCAGATCCACTTTTCCAAGTTGTCTAGTGCTGCTGTGCAGTCACGAGGAGGCCAAGAGGAGGGATGGGAAGTACCTGAAAAAGGTAGACTTTCATTAAAACTATATAAGGTCATTTAGTCAAAAGTAGTTTTCTTGCTCCAGGTAATTAATTATCTTGGCTGTCTGGCCAGTTGGGGAATTCATATTCATTGAGCTATGAAGTGTGTATCAGATATTTCATATAATTATTTTATCCATTCATTCCTACAACATTGTAAAGTATTATTATCCCTCTTTTACAGATAAGGAAGCTGAGGTTAAGAGAAGTGAAATAAATAGCCTGAGGGCATGCTGTGTGTTCATGTATTTATAAAATTAAATACCCACGACAGGTTTGAGTCTATACTGTCTAAGATTATCCCTTGTAGCCTTCTTTCTAAATGTGTGTGATGAGCACAGCTATTCCTGGCCCAAGCACAGGCTGCAGGGAGCTGGAACATATGTTTTTTAGGTAGCATTACTCAGGCCTGTAGAATGTATCACAGAGAAAATGACATCACAGATGCTCCTATGTATCACACACTCTGGTTATTTAAGGGTTTGTAACAGAATCCTACTCCAATGGGATTTTGGATGCATATGGCAAAACAAATCTAATCTTGACTTGGTCCCAGAACTCCTTGTCAGTTTTCCCACAGGACCCTGGTGGTGAACACTCTGCCCTGACTGAGGAAGCCTGGAGGATCCTGAACCAGGGGCTGCTCTTGACCCAAAGAGTCTCCATGTCACCCAACCACCCCAGAAGGTCAAAGAGCTTCCTCCCTCCTCTCTCTCTCTCTCTCTCTCTCTCTCTCTCTCTCTCACACACACACACACGCACATCTTTCCTTCAAATCTCTCTTAAGAGTTCTTTCCTTTCTAATAGATTCTCTCAAGACACTCCAGGTTGAAGCTGCTTCATATCCCCAGAAATATGTAGAGACATATTTGGAGAAATTTTTGGTTATTCTGGCATTTACTTCTGGCATTCAGAACCAGAGAGGCTAACTGTCCTACAATGAGTGAGGCCATCTGCACAAATGCAAATTGTCCCTCCCAGATGTCACCGAGCCCCATGGGGAGCACAGCACAAGAGCCTTCCCTCCCTCTGCTCCCTCCACTCATTTCTCAACATCTCCTCCCCTCAACAGCTCATTCCATCAGGTGTCTTGTGTAAAAAGAGGGGAAATGAATTAACATATCACCCCTAAAAGACAACCTACTGTTCTGGGTTCTGTCCTCTTCTGATCCAGGTTCTCCTAGTTCTTGGCTGGCTGGGAACTCTGCTTTTTATTCAACCTGCTGAACTCTCTTTATTGGCAGCTACTCAGAAGCCCACTGCTTGAAAATTTCAGCCCTTAGGGTTGATTTTTACTGCCAAAAACAGCAGTCGAAGTCTGCTACATATTGCTGGGTCATCCGTAAGGGTTCTTCCCTTTTTCCAATATGGAAAACATTTGTTCTGCCAAAGTCATGCCTACCCCCAGCATGGGAGTTGACAGGATTCCATTTGCTTCTAGCAGTGAGAGAACTGACCTCTATAAATTACATTCTTTAATAATGGCTTTGCCCAGAGAAATCTGGCATTACCCCAGATCTTTCTCTGTTCAGATTCACATAAGCTGGATGAGGCAAAGATTTTGACCTGAGCACCTGGGTGGATGCAATACTCCTCATTAAGATGTGAAAAACTGCCTGGGAAAAAAGTCTGGAAAGAGTCTGAACATCAAGCGTTCAGCTTTGGCTTTGTTAAGTTTGAGATGCCTCTTAGACATCTAAATGGAGATGTCAAGATGACAGTTGGATATGTGAGCTAAGATTCCAGGGAGAAGTAAAGGTTGGAGATGTACATTTGGGACAGATAAATAGTTCTAAGTCCTAGGATTAGTAAAGGTAACTGATATGATTTGAATGTCTTCCTTCCAAAATTCATGTGAAAACTTAATCCCCATGGGGTGATATTAAGAGGTGGGAAGTGATTTGGGAAGTGATTAAGTCATGAGGGCTAATGAATTAGTGCCTTATAAATGGGCTGTAGAGAACTAGCTTAGGCCCTGTGGCCTCTGCTTTCCATCATGTGAGAACATGGCATTCATCCCTTCCAGAGGATGCAGCAATAAAGCACCATCTTGGAAGCAGGGAACGGGTCCTCACCAGCCACCAAACCTAATAACACCTTGACCTTGGATTTCTCAGCCTCTAGAACTGTGAGAAATAAATTTCTGTTTTTTGTAAATCACCCAAATTACTAAGTTTTGGGTATTTTGTTATAGCAGCAGAAATGGACTAATTAAGACAATAACCTAAAGAGAATGAATATAGAAAAAAGGCATCTCAGGACTGGTGACTCCAACATTTAGAAATTTTCAATATGAAATCATTATCAGGTTCTGAGTCTGGTGAATGTTACTAATAGGAAGACTGTCTACTTATGATGCTGAAACTAGTTACTGGAGTCTCAATTTTACTAATCCCATTGTTTTTCCCCAAATGCAAAATAAAGAATGAGATATATATGGTTACCTTAAGGTGGTGAGATTATGGATGATTTTTAATTCCTTCCTTGTCCTTTTTTTATATTGTTCAAATTTTCTATAATGAACCTGTGACAATTTTATAATGAGAAAAACACAATAAATATTTTAAATAGTAATGGCCTATATCTTGCACACAGTGCATCTCACATAGCCATCATAAGCCCACGCACATCCCATCACACGATGATGTGAACACACACTGCAAAGGTGAGCATTTCTCCTCTAATAATCAAAGAATTGTTTCTAGAAACATAATGTTTTTCTAAAAATCAAGAATAATGTTACTTTGGTAAAAATGATAAGACCAAGATGTCAGCATAGCACTTTGGTCATAATACAAGCATATTTACCAAATAAGCAAAAGATCACAGCTAAAAGTCACCCTACAAGAGCCTATTAGTTAGCTGGAGAAGTAGTTGCCAAGCACGTTCCTTATGTTTCTGTATATTTTCCAACTCTCCAAATGCAAAGGGATAGCAAAAATGCAATCGGGGAAATAATTCTTGGCCACAACTCACATTCCAAAGGAAAGAATAACAACAACAAAATACCCAAGCAAAACCATCAAACCACATCCTGGTATAAACCTTTAATGTGCTGCTAGGGCATCATCTGGTCCCCATCATTACCAGCTGTGACTTGTATATCCGGGAAAGGCCAAACTTCAGCAATAGGAACGAAAATCAAAGGCCCATGATAAAGCTTTGAAGTTGAATGTGTTTAGTAGCATTTTTAAATAAGGTGGTGACTACAGAATTAAAAGAAAGGACAGACAAGGCCAGTATAACACAAAAGTTGCTAGAAGCTATTTATAAAAATATGAAGAATCTTTTCAAATCCTGATAAGATGACAACTTTCAAGTCTATCACAATAACATTCTATTTTTTCATTTAGTCAATTTGAATTCAAAGCCCACTTTGAGCAAAGTACATGTGTGTGCTTGGGGAGATGGGACAACCAAACTGAAGCACTTTACATGAAATGGGGGAGACATGACTCTCTGAAAATGATATAAGCAAATTCAATCCTAATATCAAATTATCACAGCTGTAATACGTGGTTCCTGGAGCACATTCCACAGAACAACAGTTCCTTGGCATGTAAATGTGTTATCAAATAAGTTAATCATGATAAGTTTCTTATAGCAGAACTTTTAATACATGCTATGATTCCCCCAGAGGGGTATCAAAAAGCAACATTTCCCTAAGTTCTCTGTTCATGAAACCCTTTTACCCAGAGCATCTCAAAAGAGTTGCATTACAAAAAAAACACACTTGCTAAATCCTTCCCAGTAGAGATGAGAGCCACGCAGGATTAATCAGGAAAGAGCTTTGTGGAAGCTAGAGCAGAGTTTTGAAACAGAGAGAGAAACAACTTGGAGAAGTGAGAGGAAGGCATATTAGACTGAAGGATCATATAATGGCTAGGAAGTTGAACTTGTTTACCCAGAGTGAGAACAATCTGCATTCATGGAAGAAGCATGAAATCCAAAGTAGGCTTGGTTCAGTGAGCTTTCTTTGAGAATACTGCAGTAGTCCTAGCAAATCAGGCTACTGAAAAGGTCAACCAGTTCTTTGCATTATATTGATTAAGAGGTCAATGAGAAGATAGCAGGTAACTCTTGAAGAAACCACTAATCTTATAGATAACATATAATAGACTAGAATTCCTAACTTGTTTTGTAAATTATTGTTTTGAATCATTCAAGGTTTGCCACAAGTTATTAATGACCTGTATATTTCAAAACTAGCATATTTCTAATTCATTTGTACTCATTTGTCTCTGTAAGTTTTACTTGTCCCTTGTAAGGCTATATGCTTTATAAAACAAATTAACAGGACCATTTAATGCATTTGTTCCTTCTAGAATCCAAAATTATCACCCGTAAGGCAGAAATCCTGCCAATTATAATCCTATCCTCACAAGACAGCAACAAAACGCTGATTCATACTGACTAAACAAGCTGCATATTAATTACTCATTTCAGTGTCAGTATGTTCATTATACATTGCTCTTTCCAAAGGAGGAAAAAATAAGATTTTGATGTTTCCAGGGCATTTCATTAAAATGCACAGCACAGCAAAAATATGTTGCTTTTGCCCTTTAAATGAATTATGTAGAACAAACTTGTGAAAATTACAGTAGAACTGGAGGCTTCATCATTTAAAGTCAAAAGTACATTTTTTAGTCTCCTCTCATAAATGTGTTTGGTGGCTCAAATCTATACCAAGTTATGTTATGATCTCTCCAGTCTATACCTCTGTAATCTATGCCTCTAGTTCCTCACTGCATGCCCTGTAGGTCCAGTATGACAGGTGTTGGTAATGCCTGGGGCAGTGAAGAGAACCTGGCATAGTAGAAACTTACCTGGGACTTAGGCCATATTCACCTGCTGGTCTAATTACAAAGGCTGTTATAAGAATGGAGTAGGGGTCCTGAGTTCATCATGGTAAACGCTTCTCAGAACTGCCCATGCCCCAGCCTCCTGGACACATGTATAAGCCCTAAAGAGGGAGATTGAGTTGTAGTTGCTAATTAAAATAATCATTTTTACTAAATTGTGTAATCCATCTGCTGTAATTCCATCTTCAAGAACATTAGGACAAGGGAAGAGAATCTATCCTGTCCTTCATCGCCTGCCTCTCCCCATTCCCCTGACACCGACCCTAGGTGGGTTTGCTGTGATGCAGCCTCAGGTCTTCCTTAAAGGTGAATTAATCCAGCTGCCAAGTGAGCTGAGCAGAGAAACAGGAGGAACAGAAAAGGCCAATGAGGGGGAATGGAGAAGGTGGATCCAAGCCAGGAGAGTGGACGCAGAGCAGCATCCAGGAAACACAGCTGCACTGGCCAGCCACAGGAGGACCAAACTAAAAATTGTTGCTGGGTACCTCCAGGACAAAACTGCTTGTGAGCATTAAAGGCAGCCTGTAGAGAGTTTCAGCAGTGCTGGTGGGTGGGCTGGCAGGGGACCTGAAAGTCCTCTGCCAACAGATAGGGAAGGCCAGCAAAACTAGTGGAATTTGAGCTGTTACTGTTAATGTGACCTCCTGTATTGTTCTAGCTGATGAGTCCTAGGAGAAACGAGTGGCATCTATGAATCTGGTGAGAGCTCCCTGTGCCCATTCTCTAATATAAAACAGGCCTGCAAACTGCCATTCTAGGAGAATAAATTTTTTTTTTTTTTTGGTGCCAGGTGTTTTATTTCCCTCACATGTGGGATGGGTCACACACATAATACATAGGCATCGGCACCATGGGAGAGGGGAGCACCCCCGGCCTCTAAAGGGAGGAGTCTGGCTTCAAGGTGTGAGAGGGGAGAGGAGGATGGTTTCTTTTTCCTGCTTTCACTGGGGCCTGAGAGGACCCACAAGCAAGCTCTACCCCTTCCACCTATCAGCCAAGAAAGCCACCTTGGTGACATGTTTAGTTCCAACCATCATAGTGAGTGGAGAAGGGATTGGCCTGGTCCCAACCATTAAGGAGGAAGGTATAAACGGTAAAGGAAGGTACAGTTTGGAGTAGGCCATGAGAGGGTGCTGCTGACACCATCAGAAGCATGTGCAGGGTGGGGGCAGTTACTGGACTTCGGGGCTACCTAGTCCTGGCTTGGCAGGAAGGGTAGGGGAGATGGATGGGCCTATTGTTTGGCATTGATGATGTCCACGAATTCGGGCTTGAGGGAAGCGCCACCCACGAGGAAGCCATCCACATCAGGCTGGCTTGCCAGCTCCTTGCAGGTTGCCCCTGTGACAGAACATCAATAAATAATACGGGTGCTCTGAGCCACTGCATCAGAGACGTTGGACTTAAGCCATCCCCGGAGCTTCTCATGTACTTCCTGGGCCTGTTGGGGTGTTGCAGTCTTGCCGGTACCAGTGGCCCATACAGGCTCATAGGCCAGGACGACCTTGTTCCAGTCCTTCACGTTATCTGCGATGACCTTGGTTTGCTCGAAAACAACCTTCTCAGTGATGCCAGCTTCCCTCTCATCTAGCTTTTCCCCGATGCAGGAGATTACTCCGAGTCCCTCTGCCAGAGCATGGGCCACTTTCTGCCCAATCAGCTCATCTGACTCCCCGAAGACATGCCTTCTCTCAGAGTGCCCCAGGACTACCCATGTGGCTCCACAGTCTTTGATCATGCCGGGACTGATCTCCCCAGTAAAGGCCCCATTAGTCACTTTGTAGCAGTTCTGCGCAGCCACAGCAATCTTGGGATCTAGCTTCTGCTGGGTGAAGTCTATGTAGGCAGTGGGGGGTGCACAAACCACCTCGGTGTCGGCCGGCACCTTGGCTGCGTTCAGAGTGCTGATGAGCTCCCCCAGACACTTCTTCCGCCCGTTCATCTTCCAGTTCCCCCCAACGAAGAACTTCCTGGAGGGCGCCATGGCGCTGGAGGCGACACACTGAAGGTCAGTACCTAGGAGAATAAATCTGAGCACTCGGAATAGCTGATGAAACATGCCAAGTTATTCTTTTTTTGTCATCTTTCAAACAGGAGCAAGGCAAAAAAGGAGTATGGAAGAGAAATAGAGAGGGAGAGAGACAGTCCATGGGTCAATAAGCACGTGCTATGTATTAGGTTTCCTTGGATTTTTTCCATGGCCATTGTTGTAGTTGATTCTTAAAAAAAAAAAAAAACAAATAAAGCATTACTATCACCACTTTAGAGCAAATAGCTGAGGTTTCAGAGAAAGGAAGCATTTGTCCAAAATCACATACCTTCTAAGCATTAGAGCTAAGATTTGAATCAAGGTCTGCATATCAAAGCCTATGCCTGTACCCTAAGCATGAGCGAGACAAGTCTACCGGAGGGTAGAAAGAGGACATTCAAGTTCCTATTTATATTTATTTTTGACCTATCCTTATCAGCAGGATTATTTAATCCAATCCAGGTAGTGACATATCACATCCAGTTCACAAAGTATCCTGAAAAAGAGAGATTGATGGCAGAATGACAGCGGCAGGGGTTAGTGTACCATGATGTGCATCACTCATGGGGCCTAGTTAAGTCACTCCTATTACCTGTCTTTAACTAATATAACTCAGAGAATAGACTAATGGCTCCAAAATGTCCCTCCAGAGAATAGGAGGTTGATAAGGATGCTAACAATGTTTGCACTGGTGGAGGCACCAGCTCTTTGTCAGCCACAAATGGAGGAACCATGATGACACGATGGGCTCTGACTCAAAGTCAGGCAAAAAGACTTTTAAAACTACCAAGCCTGTTTGAGGTATGGGTTGATACTCACTATTGTAAACATTATCTTGGCATATGCTGCATATTTACACATTACCGTGCTTTGGGGGCTGTTTACTTCAGTTATGAACACTATTAAAACCAAGTATATCTATTAATACTAAGAAGCCAATCCATGAATCACTGTGTTTCAAATTTTAAACAAATAATTTTAAAAACAATGAAATATTTGTAATACATTTAGTACTAATAAAGTTTACTATTACTAAGTTTAATACTTTATGTATAACAAAATGATTGGTTATTAATAAATATAAAGCCTTAAAATATATATTTCATCTTTGTCTCACCTTTAAACTTCTCTTTTTGAGTAAAATGGAATAATATATTAATTCAGTGGTATATGAATTAAATTTATAAAAATTTATTTTTATCAAGGATTCATGTTCAAAAAGTCTATAAGACTGTGTTATCAAAAAAATTGCTGGCTGCTGCACCATATATCAGAGTGTAGTGAATATTGAATAGTATATAAAAAGTTCTTGATAAATATTTTTAAACAAATAAATAGAATAATAAATACCATATAGGCATGAGGTATACTTCATAGAGTAAGGAATGTTTGGAGAACAAAGAGAATGATAGATGGCCTTAATTTACTTTTAATAAGAAGGGTGAAGAAGGTGATCATACATCACAGTTAGCCATGATGTGTGCCTGTTATCATACACCCCCTCCAGAAGGTGCCCCTTCACTACAAAGTGATCTGATGTGGATGATAAATTTTATGATCACCTTAATCATACAGAAACATTTGAAATTTTTCAACTTCTCCGTCTTACCCTATTTCTCTCACTCTTTCTTTCCTTCTTACCCTTCACTCAAAAAAAAACCAAATCTTATCCCTTTGTTCTCATGGACATCCCTGTCATCTATACACAATGTCTTCTAAACTATGACAAATATATATCATATCATGGCACTCCTTCCCTGCAAAATCCATTTCTCTCCCTCTCCTTAGGTGCCTTCTTTCACTGTCTATAAACATATCCAGGTCTTACAAAATCTAAAATTAAAGTTCAAAAAAATTTATTTTGAGATTCACCTCTCTTTGAAGACTTCCCCCCTCTTTAATTTTATTTTGAAAAGTCCCTAAAAGGAAATCCTTACTTGCTATCTCTTCCTTCTACGCCCAACATTGTAATTGCTTTCTTGAAGTTTCTCAATGACAATGCCACATCCAATGACCTGTTCTCTAGATTCTCTCTGTAGCCAGGTAGACTGAATCAGTGGCCTTCAGATGGTGCCAGCCCCTCAGCCTTCCACCCAAAGGCATTTTTTCAGCCTTCCACCCCCTGCATCTTTGCCTCTCTGAATATTTGAGATTACTGACCAGCTTAACTTGCTTAAAAGTTCCTATAATTTTGGTCTACTCTAGGACTCTGCAGGGTGTAGTGTAAATAATACATAATTTGGAGTCTGAAGAATCTGGATGTGAATTCTGATTCTGACCCTTAGTATTATTTGTCGACCTTGCCCCAGTCATTAACTTCTCCGAGCCTCAATTTTGTCATCTATCAAATGGAATTATGACACCTAAATCACAGGCTGTTTATCACTAATCTTACTAAGACTATTTTCATGTGAACATTGGCTTTTTAAAAAAATTATAGTAAGTTTTCAACTGCATTAAGTGGCACAATTCATTGGACTAACTGTGCTTTAATCCACATTAACTCGCGATAGAACCAAAAGCACTACGATAGTCACTTTTGATGCTGTGTTTAACCTAAATACTTGAGTTCAGTCTTTAGGTAGTGACACTATCTGTTTTTATTGCAATTCAAGAGAAATAAATGTATAAATATTTATAAATAAATGAGCAACTTTCTGGACTATGCCAAGAGTTGACTTATTCTCCTACAGTTTATGCTGAGTAATTTTTTAAATTCTACATATATATAAAATGTAAATAAAAGGAAGAAAGATATGGAAGAATGTAGGGTTAAGGGTATAACAGAAAAATGTTAGAGCTACCACCAAATGCCTGAGGAAGGGGGAGAGGGGATTTCTAAAGTGCCTTTAAGAAGAACCCATATAAATCAGAGACTACTTTAAACATCTGCCAAGTCCAAAGCACACTGAAATCCTTCATGAAAGTATGCACTAGTAAAAGTATTATTCCCTCTTCTTTCTCACCTTTTCCCATTCCAAACTCCATAGGAATGTGGAGGGGGGAGATTAGAACCACAAGCTTAGAAATGTAGCCAAACACATCACACTTCCGCAACCATAGACCTTTCACCTGCCACAGTACCAAACTGAAGAAAGAAAAGATCCTTAACTAAAACAAAGTTAGGATGGTTTTTTAAATTAATACATAATATTTATACATATTTATGGGGTACACGTGATATTTTGTTACATGCATAGAATGTATAATGATCAAGTCAGGGTATTTAGGATATCTATCACCTTGAGTACTTATCATTTCTGTGTTCTGGGTACATTTCAAGACCCCTCTTCTAGCTATTTTGAAATATGCAAACATTGTTGTTAACCATAGTCACCCTAGTAACCTTACTCTGCTATCAAACATTAGAACATATTCCTTCTGTTTAACTGTATGTTTGTACCTATTAACCAACCTCTCTTCACCACCACTCCCACATATACAGATACACCCTTCCTAGCCTTTGGCTATTATCATTCTACTCTCTGCTTCCATGAGATATACTTTTTTTAGTTCCCATTTATGTGTGAAAACATGCAATATTTGACTTTGTATGCCTAGTTTACTTCACTTAACATAAAGACATCGAGTTCTATCCATGTTGCTGCAAATGACAGGAATTCATTCTTTTTTATAGCCAAATAGTATTCCATTGTGTATATGTACCACATTTTCTTTATCTATTCATCCCTGATGGACACTTAGGTTGATTACATAACTTGGCTATTGTGAACAGTGTTGCAATAAACATAAAGATGCAGGTATCCTTTCAATGTACTGATTTCATTTCCTTTGGATAAACACCCAGTAGTGGGATTGCTGGAACCTATACCAGTTCTACTTTGAGTTTTTTGAGAAATCTCCATACTGTTTTTGATAATGGCTATACTAATTTACATTACCATCAACAGTGTATAAGAGTTCCCTTTTCTCTACATCCTCACCAGCACTTATTATTTTCAATCTTTTTGATAATAGCCATTCTAACTGGGATAAGATGATATCTCATTGTGGTTTTGATTTGCATTTCCCTGATGATTAGTGATGTTGAGCATTTTTTCACATACCTGTTGGCCATTTCTATGTTTTCTTTTGAGAATTGCCCTTTCAGATCCTTTGCCTACTTTTTAATGGGATTATTTGTAGGGTTTTCTTTTTTTTTTTTTTGCTGTTGAGTTGAGTTTCTTGAATATTCTGGATCTTAGTCCTTCATCAGATGAAAAGTTTGCAAGTATTTTCTCCCATTCAACACATTGTCTCTTAACTCTGTTGTTTCCTTTGCTGTGAAGAAGCTTTTTCATTTAATATAGTCCTATTTGTCTATTTTTGTTTTTGTTGCCTATGCTTTTGACGTCTTAGTCATAAAATTTTTGCCTAGACCAATGTTCTGGAGTGTTTCCCCTGTTGTCTTCTAGCTGTTTTATAGTTTCACATCTTACATTTAAGTCTTCAATCCATTTTGATTGGATTTTTGTATATGGTGAGATATAGCGGTTCAGTTTCATTCTTCTGCATAAGGATATCTAGTTTTTGCAACACCGTTTATTGAAGAGGGCATATTTTTCCCAATGTGTTTTCTTGGTGCCTTTGTTAAAATTAAGTAGGCTATAAATATGTGCATTTATTTCTGGGTCTCTATTCTGTTCCATTGGTTTATGTCTCTGTTCTTATGCTAGCACCATGCTGTTTTAGTTACTAGAGCCTTGTAGTATAACTTGAAGTCTGGTAAATTGATGCCTTCCAATTTTTTCTTTTTGCTTAAGGTTGATTTTACTATACAGGATATTCTCTGGTTCCATACAAAGCATAGAATTATTCCATTGTAGATGCCTTTTACATCTATCTCTTGCCTGAGTGCTCTGGTTAGGACTTCCAGTACACCATGATCAAATGGGATTTATCCCAGAGATGCAAAGATGGTACAATATATGCAAGTCAATAAACATGATACATCACATCAACAGAATGAAAGACAAAAACCATGTGATCAGGCCGGGCGCGGTGGCTCACGCCTGTAATCCTAGCACTCTGGGAGGCCGAGGCGGGCGGATTGTTTGAGCTCAGGAGTTCGAAACCAACCTGAGCAAGAGCAAGACCCCGTCTCTACTAAAAATACAAAGAAATTAATTGGACAACTAAAAATATATAGAAAAATTAGCCAGGCATGGTGGCACATGCCTGTAGTCCCAGCTACTCGGGAGGCTGAGGCAGTAGGATCGCTTGAGCCCAGGAGTTTGAGGTTGCTGTGAGCTAGGCTAACGCCACGGCACTCACTCTAGCCCAGGCAACACAGTGAGACTGTCTCAAAAAAAAAAAAAAAAAAAAACCATGTGATCACCTCATTAGACACAGCAAAAAGAAAATTTGATAAAATTCAATATCCCTTCATAATAAAAACTCTCAATAAAGGAAGCATAAAAGGAACATATCTCAACATAATAAAGGCCATATATGACAAACCCACACCTAATGTCAAACTGAATGGGGAAAAGCTGAAAGCCTTTCCTCTAAGGACTGGAACAAGACAAGGATGCCCACTTTCACCACTCGTATTTAATGTAATACAAGTTGAGGGTTTTAATAATTATATGGGACTTGGCGTTGTACTTACTTAAACAAGGCTTTGTTTTATATCTTTGCCATAGGACATTTTATTACCAAGAGTGACCATTTATTATCAAGGTACTGCCTAGATTTTTGATCAGGGCCAGGGTTGCCTCAGGAAGAAAAAAATTACAGTCAGTGGAAAGCAGAAATAAAATTATGTAAGTGATTTGGTAATCTCAGTTACTTCCCAACATAGCCCTCTGCTCCACTGCTCCTGGTCCCTTTAGGTGTCTCTCCTCTCACTAAGACACTGGTCCTAGAATGTCCCTCAAAATTACAGGTGTACTCTTTAAATTCAAAACTTATGGGATATAGGTTTAAGCTTAAGCCCATTGTGAGAGACTAGGAAATTGGAAAGGTGTATCGTGTGGGGTCTCCAGAAGCAGGCTGTGAGGTTTTAGTTTTAGCAGTCAACACCATAAGCCACAGCATAAAAGAGGAATTAGAGTCTGCTGTGTTGACTAGAATTTAGAGCACAACAGGAGAGAGAATTATGGGAAGAGGGATTAGGAAAGGGATTGTAGGAGAAGGCACAAGGACAAAGGATGTTAGTATTAGTTTCATGGACTTCAACTATCAAGAATCTCCACGTTAACATTGCATTCCAACACCCCTCAGCTCATAACCCAACCACTGTCCCGCCACTGCCAGACATGCATTTGTTGAAAAGCAGCATTTAAATTACTTAGAGAGATAAAAGAAATTTTCTTTAGGTCTGCCCTGAGAAGTTAAAATTTTATCTCAGCTTGGTTCTTTGTAGAGCATACGAAACTGTTACTGAAAAGTTTCCATCCTCTGATAGAAAGGTCAGGTGAATATGGATAGACATGAAGTTAGATTCAGTCTCAGAAAGTGACTACAAGCAGTGATTTATGGGCAGAATTCCTCCAGGGCTGGGGGAGGACTTCAACCTCAATGCTGTAGACCAAAGGAAACAATGCTTTATAATCTGCTGAAAAAATGATAAGTCAAATTACAGAAAACATAGAACTGCAGAGATAAAAGCACATTCCCTGGGGCCAGGAAATGTACAGCATTTAAAATGAGAGAATTTCCCCAAGCCTGCTCCCTGTGTTTATCTTGGTCTGTCTCCTTTTTCTGTCTTCACTTCTCATTTCCTGTATTTTACTGCCATTTTTAAATAATCAATCTATACAGAGTTAAGTCAGAATTTTACACATATATATATACATAAAAACTAGTTTAAATATCAAAAAGTGTATTTTCCCTAAATAACGATACAGATTCAACACTTCAACACATCTAGAAAAAAACAAGAAATGTTAATCTATAAAGTCTAAAGTACTGATTAGGAGAGCATGTTATGACACTAAATTTAATGATGTGGCTAAGAATAAAGCATTATTATTTTAAAATTTGCTTCTGGAAAACTTCCACTTTTCCACACTTTTTACTTATTTATTTATTTATTTTATTTCAAAATATTATGGGGGTACAAATGGTTTTGGTTACATGTATCAATTTTGTTATGATTGAATCAGGGTTATAAGTGTGCCCATCACCGAGATAGTGTTCATTGTACCCGTTAGGTAGGTTCTCGCCCCTCCCCTCTTCTCCTGCCCCCTGCTTGATTTCTACTGGGTTTTACTTTCTCTGTGTACATGTGTGCTCATCAGTTAGTTCCAGTTTAATAGTAAGTACATGTGGTGGTGTTTTTCTGTTCTTTGGATACTTCAGTTAGGATAATGGTCTCCAGTTCCATCCAAATTGTTGCAAAAGGTCTGATTCATCCTTCCTCGTGTCTCAGTAGTATTTCATAGTATACATATACCACATTTTGTTAATCGACTTATGAATTGATGGGCTCTTGAGTTGATTCCACATCTTTGCAATTGTGACTTGTGCTGCAACAAGCATTCAAGTGCAGGTCTCTTTTTGATAAAATGACTTCTTTTACTTTGGATAAATACCCAATAGTGAGATTTCTGGATCAAATGGTAGGTCTATGTTTAGTTTTTTGAGGAATATCCATACTGTTTTCCATGGAGGTTGTTCTAATTAGCAGTCCACCAACAGTGCATAAGAGTTCCTTTCTCTCCGCATCCACACCAGCATCTTTTGTTTTTGGACTTTTTAATAAAACCCATTCTAACTGGGGTAAGCTGATGTATCATTGTGGTTTTAATTTGCATTTCCCTGATAATTAGAGATGTTGAGCATTTTTTCATGTTTATTGGCCATTTGTCTATCTTCTTTTGAAAAGCCTCTGTTAATGTCTTTTGCCCACTTTTTAATGGAGTTGTTTGTGTTTTCCTTGCTGATTTGCTTGAGTTCCACACTTTTCTATTAAATGGCAAGCTCTATTTTCCTCCTCATTAAATTTGCTGTGTTTAATAAAATTACCTTTCTGGTTACTTCCAGTTTCAAAATTCAGTGTATATTAATCAACTGCTTTCTTAAATTACCTCACTACATCAATTTTGTAAGATTTTATATTTATAGTACAGGTAATAAGTAATAGCTATTCAATAATTTAGAGTTTTTGAAAAAATTAGAATATATTTGGGACATAAGGCCCCTTACCTTACCCTAAATAGCCATTCTTAAATGTTATTATTTGGATTATTTTTCCTAAATGTTGACTGAAATTTTTTTATTTTGAAAATTTAGTCTAGTTTGATTATTTTCACAGTGAATTGTATTTTTAAAATTTACCCCCAAAATTTGTTGAGCATTTCTATTTGGCAGATGCTATACCAATGGCTCTACATTACATTCTCATGATCACCCTACAAGATCAGTATATTTGTGTATTTGCATATAGGGTAATCCTCAGAGCAACCACAGAACACCACCCACATTCATTATCCCATAAGTTCCCATGAAAAAGGCTGAAATGGAAAGTGGTGGGGCATCTGGGGGCAGAGACTAGGAGGGCACAGCTGCCCCACCAGAGACGCTCAGCAGTTCCCACAGC
The DNA here is from genome assembly GCF_000956105.1 of Propithecus coquereli. Taxonomy (NCBI): domain Eukaryota; kingdom Metazoa; phylum Chordata; class Mammalia; order Primates; family Indriidae; genus Propithecus; species Propithecus coquereli. The sequence goes on from NW_012135858.1 coordinate 4,071,951, forward strand.
ATCATTCTGGGAGGCAGGCTGTGTGATCACAGCAGCTATGACTGCATCCAGATGGTCCTCATGCTTAGGCATCAAGCCTCAGAAGAGAAGCTAACTCGCATGTTGGAAATATGCCTCTTATCCTCCCTGCTGCTAAAGCAAACACTTGTGTTTCTTTGCTGAGGATGATTCAAGAGTATTTTCTTTCCTTCACATCCTAGTATCCCAGAGTTCAAGTTAATTTCTTTTTAGTTGGCCATTCCTCAACACGTCATTGGAGAGAAACAGTCCTGAGCTTATTGTGCTTAATGCAGTGAGCATGACCCCTCCTCAATATTTAAAATTTAAGCTTTGTCTTATTAACTGTTGTGGATTGAATTGTGCCCCTCCAAAAATGTTGAAGTCCTAAACCCCAGTACCTCAGAATGTGACCTTACTTGGAAATAGGGTCATTATAGGGGTAACTAATCCCATATAACTGATATTTTTATAAAAAGGGAAACTTTAAACAGAGAGACAAACACACAGGGAGAACACCATGTGAAAATGGATGATAGGAGTGATACATCTACAAGCCAAAGAATGCCAAAGATTGCTGGCAAATGCCCAGAAGCTAGGAAGAGCATGGAAGAATTCCACTGCAGGATTTAGAGGAAGTATGGCTCTGCCAATATCTTGATGTCAGGCTTCTAGCTTCCAGAACTGGGAGACAAGTTTCTCTTGTTTTACACACCCAATTTGTGCTACTTGATTATGGCGGCCCTCGCAAACTAATAAACTAACCAAATCGCCTTCGGGTTTCCTTTTCCCCCCCATTATGATGTTGTGAGTTTGACTAGCTGCAGCTGAATGGCTGTTCTGATTTTTCTCTTTTGGCAAATTATCTTTTCTTGGCTTCAAAGAGGGAGTTTAATCTTAGTTCATTGCCACTGCAAATTAAGCTGTCAGAAAAGAGTTCCACTATTAAAGGAAGTCCTCATTTTGTGATGCAAGACCTAAGGAAGTTTAGTGATAAGATCCACAGAAGCTCTGGCTCATACAATGCCTTGGCATTACAGCTTTAGCACAAAAGGCAATTCTTCCTCCTCCACCCTCCAAATGAATGAGAGTTTAAATGACAAAAGATTTATTATTTGGTTGACAGCTCATCCTCTGCCAGTACCATCTTGCATCTGCAGATCTGCTTGTCACTGACTACATTCAGAGGAGAGGGAGGGATATCTCTGGGCTTCAGGGAAACTTCCAGCAGCAGTAAGATCCATTTCCACATCGAAACCCAGATGCCTGCAGGCATGTCAGTGTTTCCAGCTACACACAAATCTAAGTGAGTTAAAAATATGGAGCCCTGTTCCCATCATTTCTAATAATACTGGTGAAAATGTAACCCTCTGGGTTAGAAAATGAAACCAATCTTACAACCTTTAATTATAGTGAGACTGTTTAGGCATTTCTGATTATTTCAATTTTTTTCTACTCCAGAATATTTATTGAGACCACTTTCTTGTAGAATGCTATCAAATCATTCATCTATTCATCTGTTTTTTTCAAAAAGCAGATATTAATGCCTAAAAAACAGCTACCATTTATTGAGAGCTTACTATGTACCAGGCACTATGCTAGGTGCTTTATTTTATCACTTAATAATCATGTAAGGTTTATAATACTCCTCACAATAACCATATAAAGTGCATACAATTATTACCCCATTTTACAGATAAGAAGACTAAGAGTGATGTTTACTTGCTCAAGGTTCCACATCCAATTTTACAGAGTCAATACTTGAAACCAAATCTATGACTTCAACACCCAAACTAATGACTCAGCACACTGCCTCTACTGAGTGCTCATTAGGTGTCAGATATTCTGTTAAGAACAAGGGAGAGCACAAGATTTTTTTTAAATGGCTATATTCTGCATGGTCAAGGAACTTAGAGTTTCAAAAGGCAAAAAAATAAATAACCATCTCATTATAAACGAATCTGATAATTCCAGAAATGTATTACACTGTCATACCTCATAGCAAAATCTCTTAATATATGATGCCAAGGACTTTCTATATATGTAATTTCTTTAAAACAAGGATCTTCAGAGAAAATCATTTACATGAATGATAGGAAATATGATAATTAAAATTTATACATATGCTGACTTGAAACTCAAATTAAATAATCTAAAAGGCCAGCCAATCTGTCCTGTCTTGGCAAACGTAGGAAGCAGTCAAGGAGACAGTCTGGCAAGGATGGCCTCCCCCTTTCTCTCCTGGCTAAAATCTTCCTGGAAGAGGACTTGGTGTCTTTCCACTCTTTGAGGCAGATTCCAAACACCTGTCAGGAGTCACCCTTACTGCAGACATATGCGAAAGCATCTATTGTAGCCCAGAACAGCATGCATTCCCAACATTTCAGTTTCATTCAAATTTTTGCTTGTCTTTGGCTTGATTTCTTCAAACTCTCTAAGGCTGAGGGTTACTGCTAAGTGCTGCCTTATCCAATTATCAGTCCTATGCAACCTCCTGGCATTTTGTAACTGAAACAAATCTTAGAGATCATTTCCTTGAACCTGCTCATTACACTGTCACCCCTCAGCATTTATGCAATTATTTATACTTTGCTCTGTTTAATTTGTATTTATACAGTTGTTGCTTTGGTGGTGCACTTAAGAATTTTTCCATTATGTATTTTCTCTCAATTGGATTACGTGATCCCCAAGGACAGTGTAGGGGTGAGGAGAAACTTGCCATTTCCCCCAAAAGTTCGCTGAAAGATCAACTCACAATTAAGGCATATTAATAAGAGAAAGATCTATTTACCAGGAAGATGGGGAGAATCACAGAGTGATTATTCAATACCCCAATTGTTACCGAAAGTTTGGCAATTGTCCCTGAGGCTGCATCAGAAGAATGAGGACAAGTGGTTTGAGGAGAAGAGAAGTTTATTAATTTGCCAGCAAAAGAGGAGAATGGCAGACTCATGTCTTAAAGTACCATTGTCCTGACTATAAGCAGAAATACAGAGCTTTTAAAAGGAGTTTTCACCTTAGGGCTATTGCTGTTTAACTACAGTTGACGGTTCTCATTGATCCCATCTCCTGGAAAGACAATCTGGTGACCTCTGCCTGGACAATTCCACTGAGCCATCTCCTGTGGTATAAAGGACAAAGGGCATACTCCTGCCCCTCTGATTACTGGCCTTGAGCAGGGATGCAGGTTTTAATTCCCAAAAAGAGTGTGGAGGTGGGTAAAGAGACAACTCGTAAAACATTTTACTCCTTTTCAAGCCATTCCCTCTGTTACACAATGGGATCCAGATATTTTTATACATGCCTTCTAGAGGAGAGGGGGGAAAATGAGGAGTATAGGTAATTTTGTTTAGGATCGATAAATGGTTGCTAGTAAGGATAAATAGATAGAGGAAACAGATTGACTTGTAACTTGGCCTGAGAGACAGGTATTATGTTTTAAATTATTTGGGCCAGGTCTGGTTGCATTTTGCAATATACTGAGATAACAGGGAGAGGAAGGGAAGTCCATTGTTCTTTTTGATCTTTGAACAGACAGTCCAGTTTATGCAGATAGATGGAAAACCCCTTCCAATGCCTTTTTATCTGAAAAGGCCTTTAATTTAAAATATTCTTTATACCAAGGAGTCATATTTTGGGTTGAAATTTCCTGAGCTCCTTCAACAGGAAGTATGTGAGTACAATTTATTTCTTGCACAAAGAAGTGCTCAAATTTTAGCTATCATTATTATTATTTATGAGAAGGAACTACTTAGTAAATGCATGCAGATGATGACAGCCTTAATGAATGATCAGAAGTTTTCTTATCTTTAGAGATATTCACCCCCCACCAATATTTTATTTGGGGGTAAAATGTCTCTAAATTCTAATTCAATTTTCTTTTATTTTTTTCTTTTGAAACTGGTCAGTTGCTTAATGGATAACTTAATTCTCTTGTAGAACTCTAAAGATAAAGTCTAATCCTGGGAGAACTACTAAATTCTCCAGAGAGTTAGAGAATTTCAGCAATGTAGTTACAGCCAGAGAGCGAGATTCACAGATTCCTATTGGTGGTAACATATAGAACCAGCCATTGTTATATTTTCAAGGCCACATGAGCAAAGAGTTTTATAAGAGCCCCATGAAAATATCCCAACAACCTCCAGGCAAATTCTAGGGATTCGTCTTTGACCTTGTCTCACATATATTAGCATAATAAATTCCACTATAAGGCACAAAAAGAAAATGACAAGAAGTGTACGACAGCCAAATATTCTTTGAGTGTTGAAACTTCTAGAATGTGAAATAAACAATTCTTTGTGAGACCAGGAAAATACACACATGTGGAAAACAGACAAATGAAACTGAATGATTATTCTGCAGCAAGATACTCACTGGGAACAGCCCAACCTAAACTTCAGGACACCAAATCTTCCTTCCCTGCAGAGACGTGTATCTGCCCATTCGTTAGTTGGAGCAGAGGCTGACTGACTGCTGGACCCTCAAATCATGCATAATACAGAGGAACTTACTGCCCTCAGGCTTCCAGATTGCCAGGCAAGGCCATTGAGGGCAGGATAGCATTAACATCCAAATAGTCACTGAACAATATAATGTGTAACAGTTCATCCAGTCCAGGCAAGTCAAGGTCTCATTATATAGGTCCTCAGGGCTGAGAAGAGGCAGAACAGTGACGGAAATGTGTGTTGTCATGGTGTCCCTGCTGCATCCCTTGGTTTCACAGGGGTGGAACTCAGTCTCTTTGAACCAATTTGGTGACAAACATCATCTGTTTACCTTTCACAGAACTCAGATCGAGAGTGCATGTTTCTGTGTCTCACACTGATCATATAAACTCTTAGTCTTCAGGTTTCCCAAGTGATTTCTTTTCGTAATCCTGGAATGGAGATGGCTTACTATAGCTAAGAGGGAAAAGCAATTTTACCACGAGGTGTCTGCCATTTTGATGTGTGGGATTTTTAAGAGAGAGAAGGGAACTAGTCAGGAACAGAGAGCCGTGCCGCGAAAGTGAAAAGATAAGGGTTCTCATTACCAGATGAGTACCATTGCCAAATTATAGGGTAACCTTTGGCAAATCATTAAACTAACTGAGGCCTCAGTTTCTTCATCATATACAAGATAGAAATGATTAAAAATTGCACAACTGTTTTATTTACCATCCGAAAAAAAGAAACTCACAGCTATTGCAATATGCCATTGATTACAAGATGCATTGTGATTGCAGAGATGTTAAAACATGGAAAAATAGCTACATCTTAGAATCAGTAATAATTGGTATAAGTGAGGAGTGGGAGTTTAGTAAAACAGATATTTCTGAAAGTGGTCCTCTCTGGATGTTTGCTCTTTTCAAAAAATGACTATTTAAATTAATTCTCTTCTTTTTGGGGTTGTACTTAAGCAATTGAAAATAGCTGCAGAAAGAGAGGAACAAGGCTTTTAAGGAAAATGCACTTCTAGTAGCTGCAGATGACTCTGAATCAATTAGGTATCTGAAAGTTAAATTCTTTGCCTGTTCTGAACAAAACCCAAAGTCAGAAATTTGTAAAAGGTCAGCTCTCACTCCCTGCTTACCAGCCAGCTCTGAAAGCATTTGTCTTCATCAGACCAGCTTCCAGCTTACTGATTGCTTGTCTCGTCCCTCCCTTCCTTTTTCCCACCCTCCCTTTTTCTTTTCTTCTTTCCTTTCTTTGTCCCATCTATCAATATTTATTAAGCACCTACTCTGTGCCAAGTCCTATATTAAGTACTGAGAATACAGCAGTGAATAAAATAGGCACCGTACGAGCCACCCTTGAGAAACATAACCATCTAGAGTAGGAGACAGTCCTGGGAAAAGCAATTGCAATGCAACAATATAGGATCACACACACAGGCTATGCTTGGAACATCAGGAACAGTTCTCCAAGAGGTGACACCAACACTGGGACATGAAACAGAATGAGAAGAGTGCCTAACTATTTTTATAATAAATTCCCTCACACCAGAGAACTGAGTGCTTTGGTGAACTGAATTTTCTGGTTAACTGAAATAATTGAAGAACATCTGACCTACACATTTTCTATTTCCTCCCATAATCTGACCTTATTTTGCACTTCTCTCCAGATTACTTTTCACATTTGCCAACCAGTGGCCACACTTCCACCCCTCAGACTCATTCCCTCGTGCCCAGCACCTTTGCTCAGCTCTTCCAGTTGCCTTCTCTCTGCACTCTCCTGCCTTGTTAAATCTCACTTACACCACACTGATTATGCAACTCGGCAGTTTTCTCAGGAGAAAAGTGAGATGAACAGAGGTCTAACAATTAGGCTGACGTGACACAGCCAGTAGGTAGCCGAGCAAAATTCAGACTAGGCCAATTTGATCCCAAAGTCCCTTCTTTTTTCACGATACCACCCCGGCTTCTTGTATTCAGAGCTCGTCTTTTTTTTCTTTTATTTAAGAATATTATGGGGGTACAAACACTTTGGTCATATAAAAAAGACACTTGTACTCAAATGTTTGTAGCAGTGTAATTCACAATCTCAAAGATGTGAAAACAGACCAAGTACCTATCAATACATGAGTGAATTAATAAAATGTGGTATATGTATACCATGGAATATTGCTTAGCCATAAAAAAACATGGTGAACCTTTTGTACACAACTTTGATGGAACTGGAGACCATCTTTCTAAGTTAAGTATCACAAGAATGGAAAAACAAACACCATATATACTCACTATTACATTGGAACTAATTGATCAACACTCATGTGCACATATGGTAGTAAAATTCAATGGAATTTAAGCAGGTGGGGGGGATGATTAAACTCACTTCTAATGGGTACAATGCATACATATTATCTGAGTGATGGACACACTTAAAAGTTTGACTCAAACTGTACTAAAGCAATTCATGTAATCAATATGTTTGTACCCCTATAATGTTGCTGAAATAAAAAAATTATCACTTCTTTAAAAAATATAAAATAAAATAAGCATATGTATTTCTTCACCTAGTTTGTAAACAATTTGTGGGCAGAAATTGTATCTTATATCAGGGGTTGGTATTCGGGATTACTGATGCATGACAGGCACAAGGCTTTTTTTTTTCTTTTTTTGTACACATAGTTTGGAAGATCAGGATACTGGCTAGCTGTTTAAGGAATGCCATAATTAAGTTCCAGGTGAGGGACAGTTTGATGATTACGGGCTATAAAAATCTCAGAGGCACCAACCATACCAATCTTGCTCTTCATTGGGCTGTCTTTGCTAGCAGTGTCATGAACTTAGTAAGCATTTACTGGTAATGGGAAATGAACAAAAATTAAGAACTTAGAAGATTTTCTAAGCTCTCTACTCCCTCCCTGAGCAACCAGACCAGAAAAGTATCCCTCTTTGAATGCAAATCAAATGCCATTGTGGATGTGAAATTAGATTTTTCCATTGAAATTTCTCAGGACATTAATTCTCAAGTGGATCAGTGCTGACATGTATTATTGGGTTTTATTCTTCCCACTACCTAAGCCACTCCCAGCATGTTCATGAGGCACTTAGAGAAGTGCATTCACCCTACCAGCTGCCAGTTGATCATTTAGTGCATTATTACATAACTTATTACCAGAGAGTGGCAAAAGCACAGAAGAGAATTTGATTTCTTATCATTATTTGCATGACATACACAGCACTTTTCCATTAAAAAGATCCAAGCCCTGTGCAGAGAATATTTAAGAAGCGACATTAATTTCTAGGCATCTAGAATTATATAATCGAAAACAAAGGAAGCAGAAGAAAGAACAGGAAAGGTAAAGCGTAGGATAAGGGACAATCTGATACAGAGCAAAAAAGCAAGTAAAATTGAAATCAAGTCCCAAAGAGAATAACAGAAGATGTTCTATCTACCTGGGAGGGATGGTACCCAACAGACTGCAAAACAAACTGCCTGAAGAGCTCCACTTGCTTCCATGTCCTTTAGGTCAGAGGTTAATTTGTTTAAGTGGATAAGGGACTACTTGGTCTAGGACATACAAATGAAAAGCGTTTCTGCTTTGTCACGAATGTGTTAAAAGTTGGAAAAGTTGGGAAAGGTGGCTCATGCCTATAGGCCCACTTACTCCAGAGGCCAAGGCAGGAGGATCACTTGAGCCAGGAGTTTGAGGCCAGCCAGAGTAACATAGCAAGACCCCACCCCTAAAAATAAATAAATAAATATTAAAAAAATAGTTGAAGGCAGAGTGAGCATCTGGCCCCAGAAAGAGTCTATTATCTAGTTATGTGGATGGAAACCATTCCCAATAGAGAACACAAACCCCTGAAATTCTATTCTTTCTTATTCTAAGAATAAATACCCAGACTGTCTATATCCGCAGTCACCCAAGAATTTTACTTTAAAGGTATCGCCTCTGTTCGTTTTCACCAGAATAGGCTTTTCTCTAGAATGCTTCCTTATTTCCCGCATTTTAATTGCCATTTCACATATAGGAGACCGCACACTCACACACCCACATGCACACACGAACACACACACAAGACTTTGTATTGGATGTGCAGACCTAGTTTAGATGTTAGATATTTTTCGTTTATGACATTTTAACATACATTCTGCATGTGTCTCAAAGACTATGTCAACTTTCAATGTCCCCCAAACCACTAATTGTGGCCACGCAAAGCTGCATCAGTTCACAAGGGTCTCTTTAATCGCATGCGATCTTCATTACCAGATGTACTCTTTCCAGGAAAATGCCAGGAGAGAAGAGACAACTTGAAGAGATTTGGCAAGATTCCTCTGGTCATTTGCAAGAGATAAACGTTCCCTTTATCTCATTAATTCACATCTTTTGGCATAGAGAGCAGGCATTACCCTTGCAGTTATGACCAGCCTTGAAAAAAAAATAAAAACCTGGAAATATTGTGAAAAAGCTTAATGGCTCATGCTATAAATAGAAAAATTCTCTCAGCTGACATCTGCAACTTGCTAGAGCCATTCGTGGGATATTGCTTTCCAGAAGAAAATTAAACTGGAAGATAAAAAGGGAAAAGCATCACAAAATGCCTTGTAATCTCTAGTTATATTTGGGAGCAGCTTAATTTCCATTTGTCTAGGCTTTCAGATGTTTACCATCGATCTTTCATTTAGGAATGGGAAACCAGGCTTATGGATAAATAACAGACATTTTACCTCGAAGGACTGTATGCATAGTCCACTTTTTAACCATTCATGTATCCTTTCAACAAATCTATGTAGAATCATTATTGTGTGCTCTCCATGTTTGGGAAGATATAAAAAAGAGTAAGTTCATGCTATGTCCCCAAGAAGCTTACAGTACTTTTGAGGATGGAAGGCATATATGTTAATGAAAAAAATTTGATTATGATCAAAAACAAGCAACTTATAATAACAGAGATGTACCTCTCCACTCAACATTTTTTCTTAACTATATTGAGAGACAGTTTAGAGTTAGATATCATCTGTGGGTTCATAAATTCAATTAATAAGGGTGAATTCACTTATCCATTTTTTTAAACTAAGCTATTATTTACCATTTTTGCATGTCAATTTATCGACATGGCGACAAGAAAGTACAATTCAGGGAACCATGAGTAGTCAGTTTTATCTGTAGCATAGAGAATGTGTAGAGTGTGTCCACATGTAGAGAAGTCATAAAAGCAAGGCTCTGACTGGGTTCAATTCGGTAGGCAGCAGATGCTGCTGACAGTTTTTAAACAGAGCCAAAGTTTGAAGAACAGTCTGTCATTAGTAAATTTATCCACACGTGTGAATTATGAGCAGGTGATCTGGGAGTTAGAGCAACCAGGGTATTGCTGTATTCTTGATTAACAGTGATGAAAGCCTCAACTAAAGTAGTACCAGGGAGGAAAAAGTTAGTTTAGTTCTGATTCCATTGAGTTTGAATTTGAGTCAATAGGTCATCTTTTGGTAAAGATATGCAGCAAAATATTGGAAATGCAGGTCTAAGGCAGGTCACTTCTGTGATACAGAATTTGGAGATTTTCAGAGAAGTGATGTGTTAATTCATGTGAGTAGATGCGGTCACTTAGAGAAAGACTGCAGCTAGGGAGAGAAACAAGGAAAACCAACAAGAGAAGGAGTTTCTTCATTTAGGAAGAAGGAAGAGGACCAAAGGGCAATTCTTAACAGTCACCAGAGGGTTAGAAGAGGAAAAGGAGCATGGAGCATTACAAAATTCACCTGAAATTTTAAGGCGTGGCTGGCCAATGTGCTTCCACATTGCAGAGAGGGTAAGGGGGGTGAGAACTAGGATGAGGTCTTTGAGTTACAGATCATGAGACATCAGTGATCCAGAGAGAAGAGTTTGAGCAGAGTTTTGAGGTCAGAAGCCAGATTCCAAGGAGTGTATGAGTGCTGTGGAGGTGAACACAGCAGATGCAGACTAAGATGTTTGTCAGCAAAAGGGAAGGACAGAAATGCTGTCCAGGGCAAGGGGTCCAGGGAGACTTGTTTCCTTGGTGTTTGGCTGTCTGTTCACTTTTTTGGTTTTGATTAATAGGGAACTTGAGCATGTTGCTAAGAGTTCAGTAGTTCTGAAGAACATATTAAAGTAAAAGTTACAGGGAATAAAGGGCAGCACAAGATCTCAGAAGCAGCAGGAGGGAATGAGTTTGAAGAGACCAGTGAAGAAGTAGAAAGATGCCCCTTTCTCTGGGATTAGAAGAGAAGAGCAGATATTTTCTACAATATCCCTTTAGGCATGAAGGTTGTGATACATACTCCAGTTAGGCAGATCTTTCACGAATAAAGAAATATCTAGTTTCATTAGTTTTGAGTTTTTTCGGTTGCCAATAACATTTTGTTTTTCAGCTGAACAAACAATAAATCCAGGAGGGTATTTAGATGTATGGTATACTTGAAAGAAGCTTTTTAGGATCTAGAAGCCAAAGTTGTTTACTCTTACATTAAAAAGATCATGTAGCTGAGTTGAATTAACCCATTTAGGGATGCATTTCTTCCCAAGGGAAACTGCAAAGTTATTCCTCACAAGCAGACTTCGCTGAGCCCACACAATTAGACATTGGGGATCAGATAACATGTTACTGCACTTACCACTATGAATGGCAAAGCCTTCAAATAACTCCAATTACCACTTAGCTAACCAAAGAAATGTGCTTTTTTTAGGGCAAATCACCTATTTTGTAGAAAAAGTCATTGCATGTAAAGAATGCTGTATGAAAGGATGAAATTAGGCCAAGTTTTTTTCTCCCTCCCTCCATCCCTCTCTCTCCCCCTACCATATGGAACAGGCTGTTGGCAGGACTCTCTCTTGGGGACAAGAGGATAGCTGCTTTCCAAAGGCAGCCTCGGGGCATGCATGGATGAGAGGCTACAGGAGAAACTGTGCAAGCAACACAGGAGTCAGTGGGATCTATTTTGCTCTGCAGGCATGAATGTTGACTAATCCTATGGCCAGAGGAGGTAGTTATAGCCCAGAACCTGCTAATGGCAGTCTTCTGATTGTAAGAATTTTAGAGAAGGTAAATTGCTTGAAATTATTAAAAAGATAAACCAATAGTATCTCGATGTGCCTGAAGGGCGACTGACCACATGACAGAGTTCTAGTGATAAAGACTTTCCCAGTCTGGCTGATCCATCACTGGTCCCCAGTGAGCACTGTTCGGTCCAGCCTCACACCTTGGTTCATGCTGCTCTCTCCATCAAGAAGGGGCTCCTTCCCCCACCCAGGCTGCCATCCCACCCACTTTCAATGCTCAACTCAAAGCCAACATTTCCAAAGTGTCTCCCTGGCCAACTCCAGCTCTCAGTCCTGTATTCCCTCTGAAACCTCCATATCAACTATTCTTTGCCACTCACGTGTCCTACATTTATCTTGAAAGGCACTATAATGTTAGTTTTTATATGTAGATCTTGACTGTTTAATTGCATGGTTGTTGTTCAGTATCACAGAGGTGGGCCCTGCCCATCCAGATGCTGAATACTCCCTTTGAAGTCACTGAGCAGAGAAGGGAAGGTCCTATGGGTTAAGAGGCATGCTTCTATAAGTGCCCACAGTGTAATCAGTGCCTCCTCGGTACACAGATGGATCGATTCAACCTCTGACCTGGTGTGCTGGAAAAAGGATGGCAGAAGAGCAGCAGAGAAGCTACAGTAGCCACAGCTGTCCTGCAAATGTTTGAATGTGGCTGCCTAGGGAAACAAATCCAAATGAGCTCTGAGTATAACAGGACTTGGAAGCCCAGGTGTTTGCTAGAGGCCTCTGTGAAGTCAGAAATAGAGGCCTGAGGATATATGGAGTCGTCTTTGTACAAGATTCACACTTGCCCAGTGTTTGCTTCATCTCAGCCTCACCATCATGGTGCTGCCATACCAAAAAGACGCGTGGAGAGTCAGCTTGTCCACACCCCAGGTTCCTGCCCTTGGTTCCCAGAGATATGGTGGCCAGGCCTGTGGCTGGCCTGAGGCCTCTGTGAGAAACAGAATCCAAAACTGTGGCACAACAAGAGTTCCTCTACTAGAAATAGGGTGAAAATTCCCGATGTGGCATAACCTGTAGCTAACACTTGCTTGGTTCTGGAATTTTCTCCCATGTCAGATTTCTCTGCATTGGCCATTGAATCCGGAGTATGTCTTCATGACTAAGGAGATTGTCCACTTACTTATGCCTGTATTCATACATACACCTTTGGCACTGTTTGCGTGCTGCTTCCGTAATAAACAGAAGCAAAAATAACCTTACCCAAGTCCAGGTCATTCTCCAAAACAACCTCTGAAATTGAATTTGTGGTTCTCGCCCAGCTCAAGATGACATGCTACCCTGGAGACCACATAAGGTCACTTGTTCTGACCCTCCGTGGTCTTGAGCCTTGATCCTGGAAAATTGGTGGTCGTGTTTCCAATCACCAGGTGCCGCCCACTGACTCAAGGTAACTGAAGCCCAAAGAAGATAGGACATTGGTATAAATAGAACCAAATTTTATTCTAAGACCCAAAGTCCTTCACATGTGACCCTCTTATAAGCTATCTGATCATGTGTTTAGAGAGTCTCTAAAAATTCCTAACAGAATGGAACACCAGAACTCTTGTATAACAAAAATCTTTTCAAAACTAGGGGAAGTATTTTTTTATCTCAGTTTGCAAAAAGACTTCAAACACAAGTAAGCACCATTCTCTTAGGTATTTCTTTTTAGATTTTATTTTTAATGAAACATTTGGTATCAAAACATATTTTCAAAGTCTAATGCCCCATCACAATTACTATTTTAAAAGGCAATTTTCTCTCAAAAACCGAAAAACTTCAGACTTCATACAGCATTAACCAGTTCTTCAAAGTTTACTAAAATAACTCTTAAGAGCTTTTTATGTCTTATTTTGAATTCTATGTTGACTTGGAAACAGTAGAGGATTTTTGCCTGTCTCCTGAGGACTGGTTCTCAAGGGCAAGGAGTTCTCCATAAGCAAGAACAAAAAGAGGAAAAACAACACTCCAGGTCCCACGAGATTTACCATTCAACCTATTTTTTGTCTGATAGGATTTCTTTGGTTCTGTCTTCCTCATGCAACCCCTAAAATAAAGCCCTGCCTACCTGTCAGGCAATGCTACCTCTGGCCTGTGCTCTAGAATGTTCCATTCTGGCCCTCCTCCTACCTTGTCCCTTCTTACAGAGTGAGGGAGCATTAGGGCCTCTTTGTGTAGGTACCAACTCCACACTTCTGCAAGTACTCTGGATTCCACAATTTCCTACTCAGATAGCTGAGCCTGTTTCTGTGGCTCTATGATACAGCCTGGTCCTGAGAATCACCCAACTAGACACGCTCGATTAGAAGCATCAATCTTGAAGTATGCTAGCAATTTTGAGGAGATAAGAATTTATTTAAAAATCACCTCTGTTCATTGTCATAGAGTCAATGAAATTTTAAAGGTTGGGAGGATCTTGGGGACCATTCACTTCATCCCCTGGCTTTATGGTCTAGCACTGTGGACAAAAGCAAGGCCCTGGCCTCGGGTAGAATCTTGGCTCTGTGAGAGCTCCACAGCCCCTTTTCTGAAAGCCTGTGGCAGAACAGGTTTTGATCTCAGAATTGGGGTCACATTAGAAAGATTATAATAGAGTATATGTAATATATAAAACATCACATCCCAGTGAGGTCTGGGAGAGCACCCCATAATTAAATATAGTAATATCTCTACAAGAAACACATTAATATTCACATTGTTTTAGGCTGAATTGTATCCTCTCAAAATTCATATGTTGAAACCCTAACCCCCTAGGACCTCAGAATGTGACTGTATTTGTAGACAGGGTCTTTAAGGAGGTAATTAAGATAAAATGAAGCTATCAGAATGGGCCCTAATCCAATATGACTGGTATCCTTATAAGAAGAGGAAATTAAGATGCAGCTAGGCAAGGGAAAACCAAGTAAAGAAACAGGGAGAAGATGCCCACCTACAGTGAGGAGAGTGGCCTCAGAAGAAACCAACCCCTCCAACACCTTGACCTTAGACTTGTAGCCTCCAGAGATGTAAGAAAATAAAACTCTTCTGTTTCAGTCTTACAGTCTGTGATACTTTGTTATAGCAGCCCTAGCAAACTAATGCACACACTAAGACAATAAATAACTGCAAGACCGTTGAGATCAGATTCTACCTCCAAGTGAGTTATGGAAAAACATCCTGTTTTCAGAGCTCTTGTGGTATTCAGAAGAGATCGGAGAGTGGGCCTGTGCTATGTGTGGGCCCGCGGATTAGTCACTTAATCCTTCCAAGAGCCTGGAGTCACACACCTTTTCCAAAAGCACACAGAGCAATCTGTGAGTCCTTCCATCCGTGGCAGCTCCTTTACAGCCTGGCTGCACATGTTTCTAGGTTGCCCTATCAACAGGCTTCAAGTGAATACAAAACCAGCCAATGAAGTAACTCCTGTTATACAAGGTCCCTCTGTGAGGAAATCCTGAATTAGCCTCCCGCCAGGTCTTCCACGTTGGCTGAATGCTTCAGATTCTTTGAATTCTGTAGCCTTATTACTCCTTCCATTTTGGCACCACTTGGGCAAATGACATTCTCCCACTCTCTGCTCAACTAACATTTTGGTTTGATTTCTACAGTGGATCAAAAGAAGAGGAATCACCTCAGAGCTTCTGTCAGGTAATAAGCCACAAATGTGTGCATGTAAGAGGAAAATAAATCATTTGTAAATAGTTTTAGTTGACAACCAGCTGTCCTTCCCCAGCTTTTCTAAATCCTTGATCAAGGCAGGCAGCCAGTTGCAAAATTTGATAGTTTATTATTAAGTAGTGAAAAAGTAGCTCAGTTGCTAAGCTGATTAACAGTAAGTAACATTTTTATGCCTAGACTTTTTTTTCTGTAGCACCTACTGGCTTTGTTACTTGAGTTTCTTGGGTTTTCCTGAACTGAACAATCAGCCCCTAAAATTCTAGAGTGCAAGTCATAAAAAACTTTACTTTCAAAGACCAGTTTTTCTTTTTTTTTTGCAGTGTCACAATCATAGCTCACTGTAGCCTCAAACTTCTAGGCTCAAGCAATCCTCCTGCCTCAGCCTCTCCCGAGTAGATGGGATAACAGATGCACACCACCAATTTTTTTCATTCTTTTAGAGATGCGGTCTCACTATGTTGTATATACTTGTACAACAATAGCAATACTAACAATGATGATGATGGTGATAATGATGATAACAGAAACTGGCACTTACGCTTCCTCAGGCCAAGCTCTTCTGCATATCATTCATTTAATGATCAGAAGTCTGTTGTTATTATTATTAAGCCCTTTTTACGGATGAGTATACTGAGACACACAGAGATGAAGTATGTTGTCCAAAGCCACACCCTAATAAGTGGGACTTGAACCCAAGCAGCCTGGCCATAGTGTCCAGTCCAGGCTCTTAGCCAATTACCCTGTACCCATTCAGCTGTCCACAAAGGCTAACATGGATAGCCACACACACAATTCCAAGGAGGAATATTACTCTCAGTGAATGCAGACTTTTCAAACGTCCTATTTTGTTCTTAGAGTAAATTGTGTTAATAACGTGGTTATTGGAAAGAGCCTTGGACTCAAATATTAAAACATCAAAGATCTGGTTTCGCTGTCTTGTGACCTTGGAAAATCATTTATACATTCCAAGAAAGTTAAACAAAGTATAAAGTCAGACAAATCAGGGGCATGGTTGTGGAATGGAGAGAAACTGTTAAGGGGAACCCCAAATTTGCTGAATGTAGACCATGCATCAGAGATCTGATGAGCACATAATCTCCATGCAAATCACCTAAGGTCCATGTGGCAGGGTGAAAAATATCCCCTAAAATATATGTCCATGCCCTAATCTCTGGAACCTGTGAATGTGACCTTATGTCAAATAAAGGTCTTTGCAAACATAAGTAAGGATCTCTAGATGAGGAGATCATTCTAGATTATCTGGGTGGTCTATAAATCCAAAGATCCTTATAAGAGATACACAGAGAAGAGGAGGAAGCAATATGACCATAGAGGAAGAGACTGGAGGGATGTACCCACAAGCCAAGGAATGTGGATAGCCACCAGGTGAAGGAAACAAGGAATAGAATCTCCCCTGGATCCCCTGGAGGGAGCATAGTTCTACCAACACCTTGATTTCAGACTCCTGGCCTCTTGAACTGTGAGAGAATAAATTTCTGTTATTTTAAGCCATCTTGTCCATGGTCATTTGTTACAGCAGCTGCAGGAAATTAATACAATCAATATTGTAAGAACTTACCATCAAAGGGTTGGCAGGTGCCACATGCAGTTTACCCTAACATCCACGTAAGTATGAATATCCCCATTTTATAAGAAACAAAATTATCTTAGAGAATTTACACTGCCTGTTTACCTCAAAAGGGTAATATGAGAATCAAAGCATATATTTATATAAGACAGGTCTTTGAAAACTGTAAACCACCACATCATAAAAGCGATGATGATGATGATGATGATGGTGGTGGTGATGGTTTTGAATACATAGGACGGGGACAAGCATGTTTACATGAATCAAATATTGACAGCAATATATAGTTAGAAAAATCTCTAAACAATTATTTCTAGTTTTTGAAAATTACAATATAGTACATATAATAATAAAATATAATCAAATCTTTTTTGATGATTCAAAAGAATCAAGCAGTTCTTCAGTCTTCTTTATGAATGTTAGTTATCATTGCCCTGGTAAAGCAATTTAAAGAGATTTTTATCCAGACTTGAAACTAATTATTTATGGATTGCTTAAAATGTGTCCTGTATCGCACCTGTGCATCTATAAGCATTATCTCACACAAATCAACTTCTAATTCTTTTTCTTCTAATGCTCTCAATATGTGGTCAATAAGAGGGAGGAACCCAAATGGGAAATGCTTTTTCTGGCAGTCTTAGTAAAACTAAAGAGCCTGCTTCTCGAGCACCAACAGATAACAGTTCTTGGGAAGACGTTATTCAGGCACTTTATCCAGCACAAGTCAGGCTGTGGCGAGTCAGGGGTCAAGTATGCTCTTCTGAAATTACCTCTATTAATGGGCACCTTTCCACTTGCACGCTGAATATTTTTACAGATATTTAGACCTTAAACCTTCTCACCCTAATCAGTATTGAACAGTAAAATTCACCTGGAGTTGCCTTTTCACAAGCTTCCTTTGAAGCATTCATGTAAATTTTATTTTTTTCCTTCTGAAGATGTTGACAATCGAACAAAGAAAAAGTGAGCATGTAAACAAGCAAAACATTTTAATGGACCTGTTCAAGAAAGCTTTGCAATGAAATTTGAAGAGAACGGAAGAAAAAGTACAGATAAAATGATAAAAACAAGCCTTTTTGTGAAAGGAAAAAAAAGGGTTGTCACTAAAAGAAAAACTGATTATGCAGAAGAAATGATGTCTCTGGTGATTCTCTGGAGGAAACAATAGGAACAAGGATGCAGAATCGTGCACACGACATCCCACGTCCATAAATCTGTGCACAGAATGTGAGGTGATAAAGAAGGAAATATATCATCACATTGATATTAATTAAGCTCTTTTTCAATAAAGATAGATCACGACATCAAGAATCAAATAGATAATATTTCCCCATAGAGTCAAAGGAATGAAGTTTCCACCTGGGTGGAAATAGAAGGGTATATCTTGTTCAAAGAAACACACGAGTTAAAGAGATGAAAAATCATTGTGTATGTTAAGAAAGCAATCATTATAGGAATTGTATATTAAATGCATAACTAAATGAATTTTGATGTTAATGATACCGTCATTATATAAGAGAAGGTCTTATCATTGAGAGAGGCATTCTGAACTACTTAGGCATGAAGTGTCAGAATGTGTGCAACTTACTGCAAATGGTTCTTTAAAAATATATATGCAGGAAAGTTCTTTGAGGAAGAGAGAAAAAAATTTTTCACGTGGAAACAGTTGGTGAACCTAGATACAGAATATATGCATGTTCATTATATAAATCTATCACCTTTTTTGTAGGCTTGAAACTTTTCAAAATAAATAGTGAGGAAAAAAAGAAATTACTTACCTGAAGTTATCATTTCAAATTCCTAAAAACTGTTTCCAGCTCACAAACTTGTTTTGTGTGAGCCATATAGTATGTTTGGCTTTTTAAAATGAATTGATTTCATATTTAAAAACCAGGAGCTTTCACATAAAAGTTTCAGTTTGGGGGTTATTTTGAAATATTGGATGATTTGTCTGCCTTCCCTTGTGGTAACAACAAGCTGAACATGGAAACTTCCTGTACACAGCGCATGAGCTCAGCCATGCTTCCCTCATTTCCAGTACCTTATTGGACCTTACACTTGAGTTTATATTTGAGTGTGTGACCCCTCAGTACACAGCACTGAGCTTGAAGGGAAAGGAAAAATGAAGATCATTGGTGAAACTAAAAGGAAAGTCAAACTTAAAAGGACTGCTTGGAAAAGAACAGTGAAACAGGACATGAAGGACCTTTTCCTAATTCCCGTGATCAATCTGGAAGACAGGCAAATCAAAGTAGTGATGGGGACTTGAGTGCTCATTTATAACTGTCAGGTCTTGTCATTTACATTTCTGGGCTTGATTTCTATCACTGTACTTGTCATATTTCTTGTATTACATCAACAAATTGGTCCTCTCTGCCAGACTGGGATTTCTTTGAAAGGTAGTTTTATTTGTGTCCCAATTTTTGCCAGAAGGCATGTCTTCTGTTAAGTGTTCTATAAATATTTATTTATTGAGTGAATGAGTGAGTGAATGAAGTGAGTGCTATGTAAGCACTGAAGAAGGGCACCTAACAATAACTCAGTTAATAAGGCAGTAAGCAAAGGTGATGATACCTGAATTAAATCTCAAATATTAATATTAATAGTCACTAATACTAATTGAGAACTTATTATTCTCAAGCATTGCTTTAAGCATTTTGTATGCATTATCTCATTTAATCTTCATAACAACATATGAGAAAGGCAAAATTATTATCTTCTTTTTACAGAAGAGGCATCGAAGGCAAAGAAATGTTAAGTGATTTCTGCATTCCAAACATAGGTAGTCTGGCTTCAGGGTCTGCCCCTTTAACCACTGGGTTAAACTCCCTCAGAGCCACCCAGCCATTGAGCATGTGTGACGTGCCAGCTTCTGTTTAACATGTTCCATGTGTATTACCTCCTGTAATTTTCACAGCAGTGGAAGTGGGGGATGACATCCCAGCCATGGGACAACGTTAATCAAAGACATGGAGGTGGGGGGGAAGGTAGCAAGTACTGAGAGTGTTATTCGGTGCTGTTCAGGGTTCTAAATGTGAAAAGTCCAAGACACGTAAAATCAGCCATGAATCACTGTATGGTAGAGTAGAGGACCACCTAGGGAATTATTGTGGCACTCAGTTAAGAAATGATAGAGGCCACTACTGTAACAGTCATAACAGTGGACAGATGGGAGGCAGCATGGCCAAGTTTGGTAACTGATTGTATGGAAGAGAGCATGGAAAGGGAAGAAGTGAGGATGAACCCCCAGATTTCAGCCTGGGGACTGGGTGGTTGATGGTGAGCCACCGTCTACAATGAAGACCCCATAAGGAGGCCAGGACAGCCAGCATGGGCTCCATGTGCAGACAAGTGAGTAAACAAATGACTGAATGAATGAATTTTATTTCTTTTTTGATGAAGACACTAAGGAGTAAATCAAGAAAATCTGTAGTTACGATTTATTTGTACCTTTACAAAGTCTCAAAGTCAGACCATATCTGGAGATTTCCATGCTGTCCTGGGGAATGTTCACGCAGGAAGTACATTCAGAAGAGGATGACCAGGATGCTGGAAGATGGGGAGATCGTATCAGTTAACTGTGCATATTTAAGCCAGAGTATGCAAGACATGGGGATGACAATAATGGCCACCTTCTCCATGGAGGGAGACGCTATTCTCAACTTCTCTGGCACATGTGGTGCTGTCCTCGTCATTCATAGGAGGAAAGACTAGACTGATTAGTAATATGATACAACCTGATGGTGCCATATTTGTTAGAAGGCAGCAACATCATAGTTTTACTGTGTGTATAGGGCTCCTCATTCCTCATGCCTCCATGCTATCAAAGCTGTTAGTTTCCCGGGAGCAGATGAAAGAAAACCAGCTCTGGCTTCTTTGTCTGCATTCTCTGATGGTCTTTCAGCACCACCCTGCTCTGAGTGGTAAAGACAACCCTCGCCATCCTGCCCTCCAGCACTGCCTACCCCAGTCTTCCTTCCTTGCCCATGCTCTGTCACTCTCACCTCATCTCTCTTGTTCACTAGTTGTAAGATTTGGATTCGGGGCTTGGGAGAGAGTGAGGTTCCTTTATGCCGTTGGGCCAAATATTTAGGGCTTTTCAATAGTGTTTTCACAAAAAGCAAAGCTAATAATAAAGCAGTTCTCTGTTCTCTTTTCCTATGTGTTTATCTCCTCAAGACTCCACAGGGAAGAGGGCTGACTGACCCATGGTTGGATTTGGGGATTCCTGAAATCCCAAGGCCAGAGTCCATCCAGTGGCACCTCAATCCTGGCATTACTTCCAACATGAATATCTGAATGACGGTTGTGTAAAAGAGTGAGAAAACAGACTATGATGATTTAGCAGACATAATAAGAATATTTGGATGGTTATAGGCAGGCAAAATTTACTAACGGTGAGACAAAACTTTCTACAAATTACAAATCTTACTGCTAAAAATGACCCTTCCAAAAATAGCTTTCTGCCATCAGAAATGGTACAATGGACATGGGAGAGCAAGGACCAACAAAGCACAGGGTTAACAGAGGCACAAGTATTAGACTGGTCTTTGCCAATAATTAGCTTCAGACATCACATCATATTTCTAGTTTTTCGTGGTACTTGATGACTACAGAACCCTTCAGCTCTGAATTGTATTGTACATCTAGGACATGCCTGACACGCAACTCCATCAGAGACTTTTAGCTAAGAGGGGAATGTTTTTGTTTGTTAAAAAATTAGCCTCCTAAGTAATTCTATCTTCAAACACTGTCCCCTTGCTCACTTTTCCTTTAAAAAAAAAAAAAAATTTTGTTTTGTCTTTTTGTTTTTGTTTTTGTTTTGCTCGTTTGTTTCTGGGATCTAAAGACCTAGGGCTGCCTTTGGCCTGCCTACATCTACATTCTAAACATATGTGAGAATAAACAGCTTTTAATGAGTATTTCCTAATATTTTCCTCTGACTATGGGTGGTAAACTTAGTTTAAATGGTTTTAATTTTGCCTTTAACATTCAGATATGTTTTAATCCAGGAATGAACATCAACTGGTACACATTTTCCTTTCCCGGTGTGGCTAGAGATCAAGATATATGATTTTTATAAGTTGCTAATGTTATGCATAGGCTATATTTACATATTGTTTTCACTGATTGCTAAAATCTCATTTCCGGAATTTTTTTTTAATGCCATGTGCTTCTTCAGAAGACAGGAATAAACAACCTTGTAATACATGATGGTTCAATACAGTTGAAAGAGCTCTAGGCTATTTATAGCAATTAGACCATAAAGAGGGAAGCAAACCATATGTACATTTATTATATCCATAAAATATAACATATGGAAATAAATTCTGACAGTGATGGTGGAAATATTTGGCTGTCACGTGTCAGCATGCACCACTGGAGTTAATGAATAAGATTTGTCACAATGCTTTCTTCTTGGATCTGGGAAAGTCAAATTGTCATAATAAGTACTAGTTGTGGCTAATAGTGGCTGACATCTTAGGAACAGAGATGAACTTGTCCTTATCTCCTTCCTTAGTCTCCCATTCCTTCATGATAATGCCCAGCTGATACAGAGCATCACATCTCACTCAAGCTTTGTTCCATGGTCTGAGATGCCAGAAGTTTCTGCTTCTAAGGATTTCCCAAGTCAACAGAAGCAAATTCTATTCCTGGGGACTGGGGCCCAAGCTATTATGTCAATGGCACTTAGGTGCAATTGCTGCTTCACATTGCAGAGTGGTGCCCAAGCACTGTGGCCCTGCATGATGTCAGGGACTTCACTTCTACCTCCCCAAAGCCTCCTGTGTAGGGGGCACCACATCAAGTATTATGATATGAAAAGGAAAGAAGAATTGGAACGTGTGGTCCATAACGGAGTTAGAATGCAATTGGGAGATGGAACATGCACACATGAAATAATTATAGGATGACCAAAAATACTTATAATCTCTCACTGAATTCTAAGGAGGGCAGATACTGAGAACAGTTGAGTGCAGTAAAATCTTTACTCTTATAATGATAGCCTTTGACAAATGTAGCATTAAGTAGTTGGTGGGAGCATTTAAAAAGGATCAATGGTGCTTTGTGAGAAGGGGAGATGGGAAAAGCAGCCAGGCAGATGCAAGGTGGAAGATGAGAGCCTGCAAGGCTAGCAGCATCAGAGAGGAGGATTTCAGAAGGGACCTCTCACCTCCAGGCTGAGAAGAGAAGAGAGACAGGAAAATAGACAAGTAGAAGGGATGGGCTGCTGAAACTGAAAGGAGCTCTATGAATGTGTGATGTAAAACCTACCTCCCTCTACCCTGTATGACTGCTGGTATAATCTTCATTTCTCATAAATGCTCAGTGGAGTGGATTTTCTTTAGGGAAATTGCAAAGATTTTCTGTGACTCATAGATTTGATATATAGTCTACAATGAAAATATCACAAAGCAATAAATTAACAAGTGTTCAAATTCCCTCTGTCCAAATTACAGCCCAATCCAACAAGATGCAGCTTAAAGTAAGTTCTCTTTCCTCTGAGCTCCTGTATTGTATTATTTGCACTTCTTTGGTGGTACTCTTCTCTACCACCTGGCCATACTGGTGTGAGTAATCTTTTCTTCTAAACTATACATTTCTTGAGGATATGATGTGTCTGAGGCATCTTTGTAATTTCACCTAGGCTAATATAGGGCTTGAATGTATATAGTAAATATTAAATATTTGCTGAATGAGTAAGTAAATTTATGAATGTTGAAATAATATACTATACTTGACCTACATAAATCCTGCATTTTGGGTGTGCATGTGAATAGGCTGGAGTAGAATTGGTAAGGTAAGGCATTTAAGGCAAATGTATCTTTTGAGGTGGTTCATAAATAAAATGGTGGCCTCGGATCAGTGTGGAGTATGGCCAGTGTTCAAAGAGAGAATAGTATCACTGGAAAAAGCATTGAGCGCTATGATCTAAGGATGTAGCTCTGCATTTATAAAACATCTCCATTTTTCCCCTATGGACAGAAGGAAAACTGAGCTCTAGCACCCTTGAGTTGAAGCAGGATACTGTATGCTGAGGATAGGGAATAATAAATATCACTACTCTGCACTTAAAAAAAAATACAGACACACACATACATATGTAGTATTTTTAGGACAGAAGTGAAACATATAATGAAAATATGGGTCACAGACATTATTAGGCAATTCTAAGAATACTGCAGGATATCCTTTAGAAGCCACAGCAACTCATTTCACATGTTTATTTACTCCATGAGTAGCTAGCCTATCTGTTAGTAGCTGAGGCAATGACAGCAGCAAAATCAGAACCTACTCAGGTGTGAACAATTGATCTGTTCGGCCATCTTTCATTAGAAACGCACTCGTTTGTACATTTAACAATTATTTATTGAATCTTCAATATACATAAGGCACCGTGCTAAGCCATTTGGGAAATGCATACAAATGTAAGACAAGACCCTGTCCTCACAGAAGTTATACTTTTTTTGGAAGATCACAATGGTGTGAAAATACAAAAAATAAAAAGTTTATATGTCTGTTATATGTGAATCTAAATAAATCACTTTGAAAGGACTTCAATAATCACTCAGCTGGAGTGCCTCATGGAAGGGGCAGCATTTGGTCCAGCATTTGAAGGATGGCATGGCTACACAGAGATTTTAAAGGGGCATTCCAGATCAACAGCAAGGCATTAGTAAAAATACACAGTAGTGCAGAAGCTTTTGACTTTGATATAATCCCATTTGTCTATTTTTGCTTTTGTTGCCTTTGAAGTCCTATCCAAAAAAATTGTTGCCAGGACAAATCACATAAAGTGTTTCTCCTATGTTTTATTCCAGGTAGTTTCACAGTTTCAGGTCTTACATGTAAGTCTTGAATCTATTTTGAGTTGATTTTTATATAAGGTGAAAGATAAGGGCCTAGTTTCATTCTTCTGCATGTGGATATCCAGTTTTCCCAGCACTACTTATTGAAGAGACTGTCTTTTCCCCAACATGTCTTTCTTGGTACCTTTGTCAAAAATCAGTTGGATATAAATGCATGGATTTATTTCTGGGTTCTCTATACTGGTCCACTGGTATGTGTCTGTTTTTTGCCAGTACCGGGCTGTTTTGGTTACTATAGCTTTGTAGTATATTTTGAAGCCAGGTAATACAATGCCTTCAGCTTTGTTCTTTTTGCTCAAGATTGCTTTGGCTATTTATGGTCTTTTGTGGTTCCATATGAGTTTTAGGGTTTTTTCTGTTTCTGTGAAGAATGCCATTGGTATTTTCATAGGAATAAGAAAACGATCAACAGAACAAAGAAATAACCTACAGAATGGGAGAAAATATTTGCAAACTATGCACCTGATAAGGAGTCTGAATAGCAAAAAAACAAATAATTTTATTTAAAAATGGACAAAAGACCTCAATAGTCATTTCCCAAGAGAAAACATACAAATAGCTAGCAGGTAGATAACAAAATGTTCAACATCACTAACCATCAGACAAATGCAAATCAAAACCATAATGAGATATCATCTTACCCCAGTTAGAATAGCCATCATCAAAAAGACACAAAAATACAAATGCTAGCCACGGTACAGAGAAAAGCTAACTCTCATACAGTGTTGATGGGAATGTAAATTAGTATGGCCCTGGAAAATAATATGGAGGTTCCTCAAAAATTTAAAACAGAACTACCATATGATCCAGCAATTTCATTACTGGATATATATCCAAAAGAATTGAAACCAGTATGTCAAAAAGATATTTGCACTCCTGCGTTTATTGCAGTGCTAGTCACAATAGACAAGAGATGGAATAAACCTAAGTGGTGTTCATTAACAGATAAAGGAACAAAGAAAATGCAGTATACAATGGAATACTATTCAGCTGAAAAAAAGAATGAAATCCTGTCATTTGCAGCAACACAGATTAATCTGGAGGACATAATATAAGTGAAACAAGCCAGGCACAGAAAGGCAAGTGCTGCATGATCTTACTTATATGTGGCATCTTTAAAAAGTTGATCTCGTAGAAGCAGAGAATAGAATAGTGGTTGCCAGAGGCTGGTGAGGGGAGGAAGGAGGTAAAGATGGGGAGAGGTTGGTCAGTGGGTACAATACAGTTAGACAGGAAGAATAAGTTCTGGTGTCTTTAGTACATAGTAGTAGGGTGAATATAGCTAATAAGAATCTACTGTATATTTCAAGATAACTAGAAAAGAAGATATTGAATGTTATCACTACAATGAAATGATAAAGGTTTGAGGTAATTGACATGCCAACCACCCTGATTTTATCATTATACAACATGTACACGTAGTGAAACCTCACACTGTACCCCATAAACATGTACTCCATAAGCATAAACATGTGTCAATTATAAACAAAATTAAATAAATAAAAAATTTGTAAACATTTTTAAATTTTTATTTAAAAAAATAATACACGGTTGCATATGGTTTTTTTCTGGAGTTCCAACTCTCCCAAATTTCAGATTCCCTGGAATAGAAGGTAAAAATGGAGAACAGGAAACAAAACAAAACAAAAAAGAGCAATGGCTTGGGTACAGATTGCATAAGGGATTTCTCTGCTAGTCCCAAGACCTATTTAATGCACAATACTTTTCCAACAGCTCAGGCAGTAATAGAGATTTTCCCATGACTAGAATTTACCTGCGTTATTGAAAACAGCTGTTTGGTTTCTCTTGGGTAATTTTCCAATTTATTACCTTGGAGTACAGATTGTTTTCAGTTTTAAAAAATCCAAAACCACACAACACTATATATCATGATATATTCCTTGAAGATTTTGATATTACCTTTTAGGTATTCAAAAGCGAGGAAATTCCATTTAGCTACACCCAGTTAATTTATTCTGTAAATAGTTAGCATAATCCTGTAGCATTTACAGCAGCAAAACCAGAACCTCTGAGGTTGATAAATGAAGGCTAGAATATCAGCCATAATTTACATTTCCAGGTTATAGCCACAGTAATGAAGCCCTTTAGGATTATTAAAATGCATTTTGTACAGTGTATTTATTACTTGGCATTTCTTATTTATGATTCATAGAAAGACGAAGCTAAGTGAAATAAAACACAAACTAAACTTTCACTGGAATAATGAGGTCCTATTCTCTCTCTTAGCCAAATGCAGTTTTATTAGTTTTTAAGTGGTTGTGTTGGTTTGATTCTTGGGAGCAATGCTTTTCACTTTACCTGTCTTGGAGACCTTTCTTAAGCAAACTAATTTAGCATAAAGAAAACATTGTATGTAGGCCGTAGGGTTAAACTATGTTATTTAAAACACATGATGGGTAAAGTTTTATTTGACATCAAATCACAAGAAGCAAATGAGTTCAAGGTTTTCTGATAGAATTATTAACGTCACACCAGGGCTAGCTGATTTGTTGTGTGGTATTATCTTAATTAAGAACTGCTCTCACTTAAGTCAGAATGATGTCCCAGAGAAAAGATACATGATCCTTCCAGCCACATCACTGAATTATTATCATTTTCCCCTTACAAAGGATAGCAGAATCTCCATTACAATTTTTCTACTCTCAGAAAATTTTTTTTCCCTCAAAGTACAAAAGTGCCCTCTTTAAAATGCTTCATTTACTAACAGCACGGCCCTCTTGAGGAAAATAAAAGTATGATTCTCCACGCATAACCTCTAACTAAATCATTTCTTCTCTACTTTTACTTCTCTAGATCATTACCTCTCTACTCTATTTTCTTAAGCCACACCATCTTGGAACAGAAGAGGAACAAAGGGAAAACTTTATTCAGCTCATTTAGTTATTTCTCCGACTAATAAGACCTCAGACTGTGCAAAACTTCTCCACCTCCACATCAAATCCTGGCTCTTTCATGAAATTCCCTGGGCTGCCTGCTTGGAAAAGCAGTGTCCCTTGTGTTGTAGCTGCTCTGACGTTTCCTGGTCTGTGCACCATAATCACAGGATCCAGCCAGGCGTCCACCTGGCGAGGTCTACACTCTCACCCCGGCATTACCAGCATGGTGGCCACAGTCACAATTTTCAATTTTTCTGTGCCTCAGATTTCCCATCTGATAAATAGGTATAAACATAATACCTACTTGAAATGATTGTTATGTTGATTAAATAAGCTAATTCCTACGGAGCCATAATAAATGTAAATTATTAATCTCATTACTTTATATGGTCCTATTCAGGCATTAGTCAGAGAGCTCATATAGGGAGAAATTCAGTCACTTGACACAATAACTCTACTCAAAATTTTCCTTCCCTGACAATCATCAGCTTTGGACCCAACTTATGTTCCATGAATTCCCCATCTTTCCTTGTTTCCATGGGAGGATAAACTTCTTTTGTTTGCTAAGAGAACCCTGGCACGCCCTCCCAGCCAGCTTTGCAGGCATGCTTACCTGGCTTTAGCTCTCACGCTAGCACCCCCACCAGGCTGGGATGGAGGCCATAATGACTTTAGAAAAGACTTCTGGACAATTAAGTGTCGAGTCGGAGCCTGGGATGCACACAGGTGTCAGAGCACTGCAGGTGGCTCAGAGCCCGCACTCCAGGCAGATGATGGCTCACTATTGCCACTTACCAGCAGGACTCTTGAGCAAGTTATTTAACTCCTCTGGGCCTCAGTTTCTCCATCCCCAAATGGGGATAATGATAATAATCATACCAATCTCACAGTGTTGTCATGACTGTAACTGAGGTTCATATGTAAAAGTGCTCAGAATAGTTCCCAGCAAGTATTTTCAGAGCTCAATATAAAACGTTAGCTCTGATCAGCTCTTTGTCATAAAGCACAATCACACATGAGCTTGGAAGTTAGGTCTGGGTTTGAATCCCAGCAATTACACTTCAAACTCTGTAATCTTAAATGATAAAAGAGGATGATAATGAACATTTATTGAATTACTAATCAGACACTTTATGTATATTATCTCATTTGTATTTCACAACCATCCTAAACTGTATTGTTATTACACCCATTTTACAGATGAGGCAGTTAAGATCTAGAGGAGTTTGTAATTATCACAAGATACAGAGTTGGTGGGTGGCAAAACCAAGATCCTTCTCTGTGTTCTTAAACACTAGACATGCTGCCTCTCCACAGTACATACTATCCACTTTGCAAGGCTAGCAGAATCAAAAATAACCCAAGTGGTCAAGAAAGGTAGCCACTAAAAGTGCAAACCATAAAACACTTCATGAGAAGCCTAAGAACTTCTCGTGAACAGTGAGCACATGAAGAATGGAAATTAAAATGTTAAAGCATCCCGCAGGAGTCAAGAAGGGAACATTCATACCTCAGTCGGTTCTTTGCAGACCTGCGCTAGGGCAGACCTAAAGTGGCTTGGCCTCCATATGCTAATCAAAAGATCTTAACAATAGTTAAGCTCATACCTCATACATAAAAAAATAAGTACATCCAAGAGCCCCGTAAACACCATCCAAAATGTCTTTTTCACACTCGTTATTGTTGGCTGACACCACTCTGAAGGAAATGGAATGCCGCCTCAAATAAGCTCTGGAAAACCCTTCTTCACCCTGGAACACACTCTTGGGATAGATATTTGTCTTGCTCTGTTTTTAACACTGCTAAGAGGCTTTAGTTGCTCTACGATGTGGGGAGACAACATGAGGGTGCCTCTCCACAGTACATAGTATCCACACACTATCCACACAGTCCATTGAGGTGGGCCAAGCAGCGAGGAAGCAGAATTCTGGGGAAAACATGCCAAGGGCCAAGAATGCTCTGTCCTTCTGAAACCTCTTGCCTGAGGTGAGAGAAATGGCATGGCTCCAGCCCTCCTCCTGTATAACAAGAATAGTTCTATGGTGCCTAGGGGCATATGTGAGCAACAATTTCGTTTTGCTGCAAGGGTGGGGACCATAAATAAATGGGATTTTTGAGGCCTTATAAAAGTAGGAAAATGGAAAGAAAAGAAACAGTAAATGGAGACAGAGAGAGAAAGAGAAGGGAGGGAAGCAGGGGAGGAGAGGAAAGACTGGCAAGAGAGAACAAAGTGGAAAGGGAAGCTTGCTTAAGTTTTGCCTGTGATTTGACAATCTCATCTCTCCTTGGAAACTGTAGTAATATTTGCATACCTGCCATGAATTTTGGCATGGGCTTTTTATTTCAAGAAGAGTAGGGGCATGGCTAGAGTTCTGTGAACAACCTCAATTCAGCCCAGAGGCTGCACAAGGCTGCACAAGGGGGCTGAGCAGTTATGAGTTGCCTGGCTGAGAGTTTTCATAAAAAGAGAGGAAAAAATGACTTCCAAGGTATTCCCAGCATTGTGAACTGGAGTGCACAGCTAGCAGATTCTTTGTGGTGGAATTTTGTTCCAGGTTACTGTATGGTACAAAGAAAGCAAGTCTCAGACCAAATTCAGCTATACTTCCAAACAGTTATCAGTATTACCAACTGCCTACAGACATCATTGTAAAACCTATTTGGGGATGCTTGGTCCTGTCCCAGCTCTGTGTCCCTGAGACTCTCCAAAGAGGACTTTGCATGAAAGAACCACTCCAGACAGGTAAGGCAATACCACGAAAGCAGGATTGAGCTGAGCTTCTGTTTGGATCAGGTGCATCAGGTTTGGATCAGGGATTCCGAACAGTGGAAGGCACAAAGAAGAACTGGAGGAGCCAGGGTGCCTCTAACTCTGCATCAAGGGTAAAGGTGCCAGGGGCCTCTACAATAGATTTCTAACCTATCCACAAATCCGGTACAGTATCCATTTGATCAATGAAATATAACTTCTACCAGTTATAATGTTAATTGGAAGCCCTCTAATGCAAATTAAGACAGCAATAGTTTAAGGCTTGTAGCCAAGTGTGGGGAGGGAGCTCTGAGGCCAGTGAGGGTACCGGAGCAGGCTCAGAAATTGAAAGAAGAGGCGCGCAGTGGCAGGTAGATGAGAAATACTCTTTATTGCCAGGAGGGCGCCATGCGCAGTGAGAATATGGCAAGCACTTATATATGGCTCAGAACAATAGTGACAACATGCCAAGCGAAAGCGTGATCACATGAGTTTTACACAGGAGATAACACCATAGTTACATAAGTGTGCTGAGTTACGCCGTACCGGAAGGCCGACTTGCCAGAAGGCCAGGCTGGAAGCACCCAGGCAGTCATCTTGGTTTGGCCTAAGAAACCTATTGCCTGTACAAATGAATTTTCCCTTACACCAAAGCCTTCAGAAAGTGAAATCCTGACTAAAATTTTTCAGATACTAACTAAGCAACCCTTTGGTGTGTATTCTAGATTAGGATATTTCAAATGTTAACTAGGGGCCGGGTGCGGTGGCTCACGCCTGTAATCCTAGCACTCTGGGAGGCCGAGGCGGGCGGATTGTTTGAGCTCAGGAGTTCGAGACCAGCCTGAGCAAGAGCGAGACCCCGTCTCTACTAAAAATAGAAAGAAATTAATCGGACAACTAAAAATATATAGAAAAAATTAGCCGAGCATGGTGGCGCATGCCTGTAGTCCCAGCTACTCAGGAGGCTGAGGCAGGAGGATCGCTTGAGCCCAGGAGTGTGAGGTTGCTGTGAGCTAGGATGATGCTACAGCACTCACTCTAGCCCGGGCAACACAGTGAGACTCTGTCTCAAAAAAAAAAAAAAAAAAAATGTTAACTAGGCATGGATTAAAACTAATTTATGCTCATTTACATACAATATCCATGGTATTGAATATACTGACATATTTTAAAGATTAACTACAGCCTCTGTAGCAGTCAATTGCCTTTGGTCCTACGACTGTTAAGTAGCCAAGCTGAGACAGGAGTTTGGGATGGACCCAAAGCGGACATTACTGAGAAGGGTTTATAGTTCAGTGAGACAAATGGGCACGAACACAGACAAAATGGAGTGAGAAAAACAAGCCTTAAATTTGCAAAGAGTAAAACTAATATTAGGGTTTCTTTAAAATTTTAGCCTATCTTTTCAGTGAATAAGACATCTGGCTCTTCACTTGGGGGAAAAAACATTCTGAATCTTCTTCACATGATTCCCTAAAGTAAATTTCAGAGGACGGGCAAAATGCATGAAAACCTAATATGTATAAATGTCTTATTTCAGTGTTTTCCCTTTTAGATATTTGCTTTAATGTGATAATCACACACAAGAAATATATCTATTCACAACAGATGCACAAGGATGCCCCACCACATCAGTATATGAGGAAAAAAAGGAAAACAGCTAGACGTCATCAATAGGGAATTGACTAAGCATAATTCCCAACTAAGTGTAATTCCCAGTTAGCATAATTCCCAACTAAACATCCATCAAGTATATCGATGTACGTCACTGTTGTCATGGAAAAATGACCACACATGCTGAGTTTTTATTCAGGCCAATGGAGGAAAAAACAATATAGTTTGATCATCTGAATATAAAGTTGTGAGCATGTGTGCATACTGTGTGAAAGAAAGTTCACCCAAATGTTAAGAGTGATTTTCTCTGAATGATGGGATTCACAATGAATGCTGCCTTCCTTTGTGGACTTTTGTAAATTGTTTGAATGTTTATGATAAGTACCTATTTCTACGAGAGTCTTTAAACTACTAAGAAATCTATATTGCAGCATGGCTGATGATATGGGTTATATCTGGGGTTTATGCTCTTTAAAACATAAATCAGCTCATGCCACTCACCTGCTCCAGACATGCTAATGGCCTCCAACTGAATTTGCAATAAAACCCAAATCTTTCATATGGTCTGGCCTATGACTGCCTTCGCAGCCTTATCCTCTGCCATTCACCTCCCAGGCCCCCTCTAGTCCAGTATCTTCAGCCACACTGGCCTGGCTGTCACACGATTCCTTCAGCACTCTAAACTTGCTCTCCACCCCAGAGTAAGAGAACATGTTGTTACCTCTGCTGGGAAGATGTTGTACCTGCCCTTCACCTGCTCAGCAATTCTTATAATCCAACGTCAAATGGGATGTCGGTTCTCAAACAGGCCCTCCCTGGCCCACAATCCAAATTAAATTCCCATCACACTCTCTCCTAGAAATGATCATGTTTCCACCTCAGCTTGTATTAGCAGGTGTGATTACATATTTGCTAACCTGTTTGTTTAAGGTCAGAATTCCCACTGGACCATTAGCTCTAGGTGGGGAGTGGCCACCACAACCCAGTACCTGCCCAAGATCTAACTCTCAGTGGAGATTCAGTATACCTGTCTGGCATAAATAAATAGGAACCAAAGAACAGGGTAAACAGAAGAGGTAATTTTCAATTTCAAAAAGAAAGAAAGAAAGAAAAAACACCTAGCATCTCTAAAGAACTTTATAATAAAGTACTTTTACCATCTTTTTTTTATTCATAAAGTTCTGTAAAGTAGGTTATCATTATGAAAAGATTAAAAAAGATTGACAAAAAATAAAGATAATAAGTACGTTTTACGAAATATACAAATAATAAAAATATTGATGCCATTCTCAAAACCAAGTCTTCAGCTACAAAGCCAGGCTCCACTGCACTGCACCCTTCCAGGCGCTAGTTGAAAATGGACAATCCTACTGGAATCTGAC
>NW_012135858.1:4105947-4115393 GCF_000956105.1 Propithecus coquereli
TCAGAAGGGTTTTATTCTGAATTTTACTTTAGATTTTAGAAAGAGCTATTCTTCACAAATAGAAAATGGAAAAATCCCTTGTGGCAACAAAAAAATTCCAATGGAAAAGTTTTATCATTCAATTTCTGACAGAAGTAGTTGCAAGCTGCCAACCATTATATTATTACA
Organism: Propithecus coquereli; assembly: GCF_000956105.1. Lineage (NCBI taxonomy): Eukaryota > Metazoa > Chordata > Mammalia > Primates > Indriidae > Propithecus > Propithecus coquereli. Next base: position 4,106,116 of record NW_012135858.1, read on the forward strand.
GTATGAAACAATTTATCATGTGATTGATTTTCCCCAAAATACCTAAGAAATATCTGAGGAATTTAAATTTTTCATTGGAAACATCTTTCAAACATGGATTTTCCCTTTCCATCACTTAAATATAGTGTGTCTGTGTGTGTGTGTGTGTGTGTACACATATCCATAAAATGTCATAAAAGTGAGCTACAACTCTAGAAGCTACAGAAAGAAATTATTTCTCTGGAGATGAGATGTAGCTCAAAAATATTTCAATTAATACCAGACATTGCTTTATCATCTTTAATATTCTACAGATAGACTATCTCATTCCTTACAGATGGGCATCTTTTCATAAATGATATTTCCCATATGTCAAAGAGGCAAAGCTCATGATGAAATGTTAATAGTTAAGCTATAGTTTCAATCATTTCTGGCTTCTTTTCTGGAAAAAGGGGAGTCAGCACCATCCTGAGGTCATTTGTGCAGAGGCCCTCTTTTTTCTAAGGTTTGCTCATTTTGCATGAACTCAGTATCAACAGAGAACATCAGCAAAGTTTGAGGTCACTGAATTCTTAATATTTAAGATTTTTTCATTTCATGGTGATTCTAATTATACACAGTAAGAGATCAAAGGCCCTGGGGATTATTTTTCTTCTTAAAGGATTACTGTAAATTTAGTTTCTCATTTGGTCCTGGAAAGAAGATCCTCTAGCAATCTCCACAGATTCCTGTTTTGCCTCCGAGCTGCTGGGGCCTCTGTTAGTTTGAACTCAACATTACAGCTGCTGTCACCCGCATCCCAAGCCCCTCAGCCCTGGGGAGCCTGGACACACTGAGGAAGAGTCTGTGAGAAAAGGCAATCTTTTTCTTATTACATGGTTACATAAGGATGCCTTCTCATGTCTCTGTGCCTCTAAAAATAAAAGGCACCAGATATTTGAACCACTAGCACATTCCCAAACTTGTGTATCTAAATGGCCTAATATAGCCTCCCCTGTTCTAACAGTGAAATCATATAGCAGAGGCACAGGCTGTGGAAAAACGGCCTGAATCCCTTCTCATGCTGGAGCGCTCCTTGAAAAGACCTCACCTAAAGCCATTGAGGCCAGTTGTGGCCAGGGCAGATTCAGCCGTGTGAGATTTCCTAGAGCCTGTTCTGGGTTGAGAGGCTCATTGGCGCACTCCCAGCCAGGCTTCATTCTGCCAGAGCCTCTGTTAGGCTGTCCCAGCAGCTTGAGTTATTCACCTCCTGAGATAGTTTGGTGGGAGGAGAGGCCCGAATTACAGAATAGGAACATTTTTTTATATGTTCGTGGTAGGAGTTAAGAAGGGAATGGAATAAAAGGATTTTCATTTAAAAACACTTATCAAAGGGTATAAAATGACAGAATTGGCTCAAACCCAACTCTGAATAAAGACAACCCTCTATTTCTATCAACCACCCCTAGGGAATGCCAATCATCCACTACATGCTCTGAAAATCACTGAGCCCAGAGAAGGAGAAATATAAAAAAAATAGAAATAGAGAAATATAAAATTAATAAAATAACTAAGAAATTATAATGAGACATGACAAAGACAGACTTGAAGGGAAATTGAGCAAACATTCTTTATGTGTCATTGTACTACCCAGAACTACTACAAAAATACATCTGGATAATTTGAAATTACATGTTAATTAGTATGTGTCTTTACCACTAAACTGTTAACTTGAGATTTCAGGGACTATGGCTATCTGACTCATACTGGCAGCAGCGCCTAGCACAGTGGCCCAGAGTGAGCACTCCATGAATATTTGGTGAATAAAATGAATGAATCTTCGATGCAGAGACTTAGCATTCATAACTATTAGCACTGTAAGAATATAAATATTAAATATGTTTTACATGGTTTCTAACATCAAATCCATTTTATTTCTTTATATTTATTTGAAAATTGTTGCATATTGTGGCAGAGGGTTCTCTTCTTTTGGTCCCACTGCCACACTACACTTCCCAGACTCCTTTGAAATTAGATGAAATCACTGAACTGAGTTTCAGACCATGCAATGTAAGTAAAAGTAAAGGGTATCACCTCTGAGACAAGGTAGTTAAGAGTGGATGTACCTTCTCCACATTCCCTCTCTATCCCCATATGTGCAGCTGAATGCAGAGGAGGACAAGCCCCTAGAAGATGGTGGGGCCACACAAGGGAATGAGCCTGGGTCCCTGAATGACAACATGGAACAGAGCTGTACATTGATCTGCACAGGACTATGAAACAAAAGAAAAATAAACTCCTATTATGTTAAGCCATTTAAACATTGGGGCTGTTTGCTGTAGCCATTAACCTATATTAACTAATACACATGATTTGGAAAGAAGAATCTAAACTAAGATGTTACATTTCCTCAAATAGTATAGAAAAAAATTTAATGTATTTAAATGTTAAATAGAAAAACAGAGAATATTAGTAATCTTAGAAATGATGAAATGCAAGTATCTCCCCTCCTTGGCACTTTCCTCTACTCCAAACTCAATTCACTTTTACAGATCAAGTAAAGGGAATGAAACATTCTAGGAAAATGGAAGGCTGGATTATGTGGCAGCCTCAATTTTCTCATGATGGATTTTATACCACTGGGTTCTCTAAACAGTCTTCTAAGGAAAAATAGGATTCCTTTGCCTGAAGGTTTCTTTCATACCACTCCACTCACACACCTGCCTTCACATCTATATTTAGCTATGGAAAGAATTTTTTTATTTCCTTAAGAGTTGGTCCCATAATAGCAAATATTTAATCAGCCCAAAGTTGAATTTGAGACTCATGTGCCACTCTCAAATGCTAAGCAAAAAGCAAAATGATTAAATTGGTTCCTTGAAATTGGTTCCTTACTCCAGCACCTTCCTTAAATTTCCTTAGACCTGTCCATGAAATAACATCTCTACAAAGTGAGCAAAGAAATAAAACTTATATTTACATAATTTTAGAGATAAAATAAGAATTATTTTATCTTCTGTTTTCCCATCATCATAGGTGGATGATATAAGAAAGAAAATTAACATAAGCCCAGATTTTGCAAATTGGGCTTGCAAACTTTGCAAAACACAAAAGATTTAGTTTGGCTCGGGCACTGACACACCCATTGTTCCCTTGGCCCCTTGGCACTATTCTCCTTATAAGATAATCGTACTTTTCTCTTTCCCTATGGAAAACCAGATGCATAGTTCAGAAACTACAAGCATCAGTGCAAAGGCCTCATGTAATAAATTGTCTCACACACACAATATTTTGAGACTATAAAAAAGGAGAAACATGGATTTTTAGTTTAGCTGGATTTAAGTATAATGATGTAATATTTTATTCCAGTCATGTGGCCACATATTTGTTATCACAGGAGTGTTATGGCACTATTTGGAAAACATCCTTAAATCTTAAAAGATTAACCAGTAATGGGCCCATTCTGTTAATGAAGGGATTATTATGGCCTAAAGTTATACCTGGGATATTTAAAAAAACTGAAAGATAAAATATATTTTAAGCTGAAAAGTAAATAGAGTTGGCATAAATGTAAAATAATTAGTTAATTTGAGAAATATAACTCAATGTCAGAATATCTTAGATATTCTCATATTTTGCTGGTTATTCAATAGGACCAAACTCCTACCATTTTGGGGGAATATAAAATATTACCTGATAGACTAGCAAAATATGTTTTCTCCCTAAATAAACCTTCCTATTTCAATCTCCATACACAGTGCTTTGGACCAGTGACCTTAAAAGGAAGCAATATCTGCCTGGTTTTCCACTGCTGCTTTATTTCACGAATAAATCACTCCAAGAATGGCATGAATATGTAGAAAATGCCTGGTATGCAACTTACCATATGAACTTTTTAAACTTTTTGGAAGGCTGGACCTAGAAGGCATATGAAATGCCTTGAGAGCAACATTCTATTTGCTGTTGCCTAGAATTCATTCAAAATTGGACCATTATTTAGACACCATGGAGATTATGATTAGTACAAATTGTACATAGACATTGCCGTTTCCCCTGAAAGTACAAACCATCCTCACCCAACCCCTGCATACCTACACCCATCTTGAAAACATTCATGGGGCTAAATTCTTTAGCCACTCAGATCAGATTTTAGTTCCCCCAGATCAAGAATCCCTCAGCTAAAGAGAAGGTTGCATTCTCAACATGGTGAGATGGTTTTATGTGAAGTATTAATAGCAGAAATTCAGAAGAATTCCTAGAGTTTCCAAAAACTTAACAGGGACCCACCTTTTCAGTCAGTGCTTATGTTGTACATATATGCACATGGAGTGTGATGGAGAAAATGTTTTTCTCCTTTAGTCAAATTCTGTGCGTGCTGGTGCATGAGGGGCCTACACACTAAAACTGTAAAGTGCCACTCTGAGTCTGCGTTTGCTATGCCAGCACCCATGTTGGGTCACTTCCCGTAACTAGAGCTACTTCACGACTTCTACGGCTTCTCAGACCCAGCCTGACCTCAGGAAAGGGGCTTTGAGTAGCTCCAGCCCCACATTCCACATTCCATATTCCTGTCCATAGCGTGACAATACCCTTGTTTAAAATATGCTACCTAAAGAGATGTTAATGACGTGTTAAATGAGCAAAGCACAACATGAGATAATTTGTACAATAGGGTCCTATATTTGCAAAGCTGATGTATTAGTTTGCTATGACTACCTTAACAAAGTACCACACACTGAGTGGCTTAAACAACAGAAATTTATTGTCTCACACCTCTGGAGGATAGAAGTCCAAGATCAAGGCACTGGCAGGGTTGGTTCCTTCTAGGGACTGTGAGAGGGAATCTGTTCTATGCCTCTCACCTAGCTTCTGGTGGTTTGCTGGCAATATTTGGCATTCCTTAGTTTATGGAAGCATCACCCTAATCTCTGCCTTCACATTCACACCCTGTGTGCATGTCCAAATTTTCCCTTTTTAGGGTCCATTCTAAAGACTTCATCTTAACTAATTACAATTCTACTCCCCAAAAAATGTCACATTCTGAAGTATTAAGGATTAGAACTTCAATATTTGAATTTTGGAGGGATATAATACAACCTATTACAGCAAATAAAGAAGAAAAGGCTCTACGTATTTGTATACAGTTACATGTGCACAGAGAAAGGGGTGGAGTACACAAACTGTTAACTTTCATTAATCCGGTGTAGGATTAGCTGGGGCTGAGGGGTAGATATTACATATTTGATATTGCATCAATTCTTATAATGAATAGCTGTTAACTTTGTAACTAAAAACTTTAAATTATAATAAAAATGTAAAATAAATAAAATATTTAAATAATACTTAAAATAATAAAATATATTCTGGAAAGCAGAAAAATTTCCAAATTATTGAATTTTTCCCCTTTCTATTAATCCATTTTCATACATCCTTAAAACAATGATAAGAACCTAAGACGCAGAAACTGAGAAAAAACCAATTGATAAAAAAGTAGGAACAAAACTAAATATAACAGATATGGAAATTATATCTGTAATAACAGATTGGGTAAGTATGAAAATAATTGGTTTGAAGGTAAAGGAAAGAAAAAATTGAAATAGAGAAGAAAAGTTACTCATTCATGAAAAGAGGAGAAGCCATAAAGATTGTTGCATATAGAAACAAGAATCTGTCAAAATGTTGGATGTGCTGGGGATAAAACATAAAAACAGAATGGAACTCTAAGATAAAAAATTACAAGGCCTCATCATAACATGCTTCCCTTAATGTGAAAAGATAAGCGTGAAAGGCGGAGTAATGGCCTCCTCCCCAAAGATGTCCATGCCCTAATTACCCCCTTCCATGGCAAAAGGACTTTATAGGTGTGATTAAGGGTACAGACCTTGAGATGGGGAGAGTATCCCAGGTTATCTGAGTGTGTCCAATCCAACCCCATCAATCCTCAAAAGCAGAGAACTTTTCTATGCTGAGTTAGAGAGACAAGAGAAGGAAGAGAGGATTGAAGAAAGAGAAGGACTCAACCCACATTGTTGGCTTTGAAGATGGAGGAAGGGATCCAAGAGCCACGGAATGTGGGTGGCTCCTAGAAGCTGGGAAGGGCCCTCAGCTGGTAGCATGCAAGGCAAGGGGGATTTCATTCCTACAACCACAATGAATTCTACCAACAACCCAAATGAGCAGAAAACAGATCCTCCTTTAGAATCTCCATAAAGGAATGCAGCGGCTCTGTCAATGTCATTTTAGCCCGGTAAGACCCATACTCTGATCTGAAGAAATACAAGAACATAAATTTGTGTTGTTCAAGTCTACAAAATTTATGGCAATTTGTTACAGCAGCAATACCAAACTAATATGATAGTATTATAGAATCTATGATTATAAATACTTAGATGATGCCTTCTGAGTGCCCACCCTATTTAAAGCAGTGTGCTAAGTGCATTACATACTGTATCCCATTTAGTCTTTGCCATAGTGTCTCCTCTGTAGATTGTGTAGTCTGACCATCTCCACTTAAATATGAATGAATTAAAGTAAGAGAAGCAAAATTATCCGTTTAATATCACACAGCTCTTTGAAATCACAGAGTTTTGATCTAGTGCTATCAGTGGTGCATTCTATGAGACAAACAAGTGATATTTTTCTAGTAGTGGGGATGGATTGCCCTGTCATATACCATCTCTGCTCAGGGCCAAGGGCTGGCTTTCAGAGAGCAACTGCTTAGAGTATGTAGTACTATCAGGGAACAAGGAAAAGCTGCCTGGTCCTCATCAGAATGGAGTCTGCCCCTAGAAAAGCTAGAGGGCAGACTCTCACAGGGGGCTAGCCATGGCAGAGAGGGAAGCCACATTTAAGACAGGGCTGAGATAACCCAGGTCATATGGCACCTCCTACTCCTTCTTCTAAATATATGCAGCACTGTTCATCTAGCTTTTATGGCAATTGCTACCTGCTAGCTTGTGTTATAGTTGTTTACACATATACCTAATCTCTGAGTGTGGTTACTATTTACTGAAAATTTTTCATGTGCCAGACACTCACCTAAAGGCTTTACCTGCATTATCTCATACAATCCCCATAAACACCTATGTGATTGGTACTTAATTATTGACAATTTTGCATACAAAGACTCTAAGGTCAAACAGATGTCTCAACTTATCCAAAACCACACAATTAATAAGTGGCAGAACAAATATTCAAATCCTGCTGTCTGTCTCCCAAGCCTGTACTCATAATGTAAAGTAAAGCTCTTCAAGGACAAAATGGAGACTCCTATGTTTGCTCTCTGGTTTATTCATTGCATCCCTGGGGCATAGAAAAGATTCAATAAATATTTGCAGAGTGGAAGAAAAGAGTGAAAGAAAAGAATGGGAAACTTTCAGAAAAAAAAAAGTCTGACTAATGAAGAAAACCACCTGCTTAAAATCTGGCTCATGTTCTCTCCCCAGTACTAATTAGGAATAATTAGAGGTAAATGTTTCTGTACTTGACATACTGTTTCCTGGGAACTGCATTTATATATTTATATTAATATATTCTGATTTTTATTGTATTACTACTGATGAACTGATCCAAAGGGCAAAAATGGGACATGAAATGAAGTGCTGTAAATTAGTAAACTGACCAGGAGAAAGTGCACATCTGGGCACCTACAGACCACCCTCTTCTTACCATCCCACAGCTCCATATGTGAGGCCCAGCATCCGCTGCAATCTGATTACAGGGAGGCCAGATTCGCCTTGGCCTCCAGCTGTGGCGGCAAGTCCCTCGGCCGAGTGTGCATGCTGGAAAGGTAGATGCTGATGCTGCAGGTCAAGTCATCATTGAATCCACAAGGCATTTTGCTCTAACTACACTTGTTCAACATCTCTACTTCTTGCTAGATTATAAATTCCATGAATGTAAGAACCATATTGGTTTATTTCATGTCTCCATCCTCGTCCTTGGCTCACACTAAAGGCTCAATAACTGTTCACTGAATCAATCCATGAATGAGTGGATACCTCCAGACCTATACCAAACGGATTAACTAGCTCTAAGAAAATGGCTGGGCACAGGGGCTCACACCTGTAATCCTAGCACTCTGGGAGATGAAGGCAGGAGGATCGCTTGAGGTCAGGAGTTTGAGACCAGCCTGAGCAAAACCAACGCCCCTTTCTGTACCAAAAATAGAAAAAAAAAAAAAAAATTACCGGGCAGTGATAGCATGCACCTATAGTCCCAGCTACTCAGGAGGCCGGGGCAGGAGAATAGCTTGAGCCCAGGAGTAGAGGTTAAAGTGAGTTATGATGATGCCACTGCCCTCTAGCCAGGGTGACAGAGTGAGACTCTGTCTCAAAAAAAATAAAAATTAATAATAAAAAAAAACAGAGCAGTGATTATATTTGTAGATTCCTGATCTGATTCTAACAATGGAACCTATAATTTATCTCCCATGATACTATATCAGTTTTGGCTAAAAGATGAAGAAAACCTAAGTAAAAATCACTTTAAAAAAATCAGGAAATTTATTATCTGATGTAACAAGAAGCTGGGAGGTAGAGAGGTTATGGGGCTGGTTATGTGGCTGGTTGCCTCTTCAGTGACATCCTCAAGTTAGCAGCTTCATTTTGCTTGTTAACTCTGTTATGTTCAACATGCTGCCTCAGTCCTAGCTCCTCTCATAATCACAGGATAGATTTAGAAGATCCAGCATCATCTCCTCACCCAGCTTTAACTAGAGATAGATAAGCAACTGAACTTTCTCCTGAGTCTATTTTAAAGATCAAAAAATTCTTTCTCCCAAGCCCCCTCAACAGAAATATACTCATTGCCCAGAATAATATCACATGCTTCATTCCTAAACTAATCATTGGCAAGGTGGATGGGCTTATCATGACAGGATTAGGTTTATCAAGACTCCCTCCCTGGGGATGTGGAAGGGTCTCAGACTCTCCTGGTGACATGGCCATCTGACTGCTGAACTGAATTAATTTACTGTGAAAGGAGGAATTAAAAAAAAAAAGAGTCTGTTGAATAACTCACTATGAAGAGTTTCAGATTAAAATAAGGACAAGTCTATACGGCCACATTTCTGCACAGATATCCACTAATCAGCCAGTGTATCCCAAAACCTTCTCTCACCATTCTGAGGTTCAGCAGCCATATGTGTGGCAGATACGTTCTTTTTCTGGCATAAATCTTGTCATCAAAAGAACTAGGAAACCATGATTTCCACTACTATAGGCCCTCTCTTTAAAAAACAATCAGATTGGCCAGGCGTGGTGGCTCACGCCTGTAATCCTAGCACTGTGGGAGGCACAGGAGGGTGGATCGCTCAAGGT
>NW_012135858.1:4116078-4120865 GCF_000956105.1 Propithecus coquereli
TGGGCCTGGATTTCTGCCTGTGTTTCCTGCCTTGATGGTTCATGATGAGCTTTAACACACGAGAAAAGAAAACCAGGTGATTGTTGTGCCACCCTTCAGGTCACAATCCAGAAAACAGAGTAGATTGAGAAACCTATTCTAAAAATAAAAAAATAATAATAATAATGAAAGTTTAAGAATCTCAAGAGGAACAGAATAAAAATGTGTGTGTGCTCAGATGCTCACAGGATATATTAAATTTGGCTGCCTGTTGCAAAGAAGTCTGTGGGATAGGCAAACATTCTGTCAGTCCTAATTACCTCATTCAGCCTGTTTTTGTTACTTCAGGCTCTCGGCTGTCTGGCATCGGCGCCCTGCATCAGCCAAGATCCTAGCCAGCCAAAGAGGATTGAGAGGCAGGCCTTGCACTTGAGCCTGTGAACTGTCACTCCGTGTCTCTTTAGACTTGTGATGGTGTATGCCTTTCCAATGGGCTGTCAGTTTGATTCCTGACTTGCCGAAGCAGCTGTGTGCACAGAGGTCTTTAAAAAAATCAAAGAGGGGGGGACCTGATGTAGTCCAGCAAGCGATGACAAAAAACAGGCATTGCTTGAGAAATGAAAGGGGAAAAAAAGTATAGCAACAATTAAGTGACAAAATTAATTAACTCATTTTGTGACCAATAACTGTGATGCAAAAAAAGAAAGGAAAAAAAGCAGTCATCATCCAAATTCACACATTAACACTGTAAATGATCCATGCAGAAATGAACTTGAAATGAATTCTATTGGCTCAGTTAATGTGTTGAAAAACCACATTGAGTTTGTAGGCTCCTTTGGCATCCATTACATTCAACTCTATTGGGGGAAAAAAAAAGCTATAATTAGTACCAACTCATCCTGTGAGCTGCCAAGCCAAGAATGTTTTGTTGTCCATAACATTTTCCTCAGGGTTAATATCCTTCTTACTTCAATTGCAGAGACATTTAAAAGATCAACCCAAAGATTAGCACCAGAGCATATTTTTCTTTACTGTTTTAATGTCAGGGATGGAGAGCCAAGAGTTTACTTCACTACGACTATAAAGATTTTTAAAATTCTGAAAGAAAAGGGAAACAATCTCTTCTTTGTTCATGGCAGTGATAAAAGTGTGGTCACAAATTCAATATCGCTTGGTATCAACATCGCTTTGTTTCTTTGACCCACTTATAAAATAAATTATTTCTTTAGTCTTCTCCCTCAAAATGGACATCAATATTCCCACTTTTCATTCCTAAATAATTCTCCATCCCACAACATGGGCTACTATGAAAATGCCCAGAGAGAAACATCCCCTCACAAAAAGCAATGGACAGGAATCCGTGCTGCATGTCTGGGATGTTGGTTCCAAGTTATCAGGAAGGGAAGAGTAAGACTGAAGAACGTCCAGCCTCAGGATTCTCCAGAGGAAGTTGTTTTCCTGTCAACATTGTGGCATAGGATTGTGCAGAAACCAAGAACCTCGTTCAAGAACTTTATAGTCTTGTTTTAGCTTCTTGTAATGGCTACCATTATACTAGTACTACTCTTATAATGGCGACCATTAGAACTATTTGTATCATTGCTGTGTGACTTTGGCTAATTTTATTTAACCTCTCACTGACTCAGTTTCCTCATCTATAAAATGAGAATAAGTAATAATACCTACATAAAAGGATTGTTGTGAAGATTAAATGAGTTAAGTTATTAAGTATGAAATGTCCAATTTCCTTAAGTACTAAGTTTGACAGTTGATATCACTGACATTTCACTTTGACACTTCTTATTTTATTTTTATTGTGAAGGTACATCCTCAGTCTTTCAAATGCACATTTTGGCTTGTGATTATCTTTCGCATTTTTTTTTTAGAGCAATTTTTGTGAAACCATGGGTAAGTCAAAAATCCATGTTATTTTCAAATATGAGTCCTGTTATGGAACCAGTGCAGTGCACACAGCTCAAAATATCAACAAAGTGTTTGGGAAGGATGTGGCTAATGAACGCACAGTAGGTCAATGGTTTCAGAAGTTCCATTCTGGTGATTTTAATCTTGAAAATGAGCCACGTGGGTGACCTGAGACGAAGGTGGATAATGATGAGCTGAAAGCTGTAGTGGAAATGAATCCGTCTCAACCTACACGTGAATTAGCAGCAAAGTTTGACATTACTATTCCAAGAATATTTGACCATTTCAAACAAATTGGAAAGGTAAAAAAGCCAAATAAATGGGTTCCACATGAATTAAATGAGCATCAGAACAGAAATTATCTCAAAGCTTGCCTTTCTTTGCTGTCACGACATAAAGGCAAACCATTTCTATATCATATTGTTACATGTGATGAAAAACAGATTCTTTTTGACAACTGCAAGCATTTGGCACAATGGTTGGACAAAGATGAAGTGGATAAAGACAGTCCAAAACCAAATATTCATCTAAAAAAGCAAATGCTTTCTGTTTAGTGGTCCAGTACTGATATTATTCACTACAGCTTAATGAAACCTGGTCAATCAATTACAGCAGATGTCTACTGCACCCAATTGGACAAAATGATTAGTATGCTTGTGATTAAGCAGCCGAGGTTGGTCAATAGAGACAGGCCAATCCTCTTGCAAGACGATGCTTGCTTGACCACGTGTGTCCCAAACAAAGCTGCCCAAACTACAGAGGCTGGACTTGGAAACTCTGTCATCCACCATATTCACCAGACCTTGCACCAACTGACTACCACTTCTTCCAGGCTTTGGACCACTTCTTACAAGGAAAAATATTCAATTCTCAACAAGCTATGGAAAACATCTTTTGCGATTTCATCACCACTCGCTCTCCAGGCTTCTTCACTGCTGGCATAAACAAGCTACTGTTAAGATGGCAAAACTGTGTTGATAGTTTAGGTGCATACTTTGATTAATTGTACTGCTTCTTGTTTGAGATATAATAAACTACATTTTTGATTCAAAATTGGATATTTCATATTTAATGACCTATAATATTTGTAAACCACTTAGAGCCTTGTACCTAGTAAATACTATATAAGTATTAGCTTTTATTTTTAATCTAATGACATATACTAGCTTAATCCTCCATTTTTAATCAATATTTATTTCCTGTGGTACATGAAAAAAAATTCCTATCATTCTATTTCCTTGCAATTGCCTTCTTTTCCCTTTGATCTTGGTTGTTATTACATTCTTTATACCTTTAAATAATATACTTTTATAGCATTATATAATATACTTAACATCTGTCACTTGATTCATCAGCTTTAAATATACATGGATCTCTGATGCAAAAACACTGAGAAATTGTCTACAGGATAATTTCAGACTCATAAGCCCACTGTTAGGTGAACTTGAGCCAACACTCCATTTATTACCCAACAATCATGTGGTCCCACTCTGAGCAGGGTGCCACAGTGGCATTTGGGGTTCTTCAGGGAATAATGTTACCTCATAGCTAGTATCCAGTAAACTCTTAATAATATAGGTCTCTCTTTTTATCTTATTCATATTTATCTTGTGCATATCTATCATATCTATGATAAAAACAGGAGTTTTCTTTGGGGAAAGCCTGGGAGTGGGGAAAGAGTTCACAGTATCTACTTGTTTTAGGTATCTATGGCTGTGTAATAAATAACCCCAAAATTGAAAGAACAAAAAAATTGTTAATATCTCTTGTATTTCTATAGTCTGTGCTCCATGGGTAGTTCTTGCTTAGTGTCTCTCATGCACTACGGTCAGCTAGAGCTTAGGCTAGAGTCATCTGCAAGGTTAACTGGGTTGGACATCTGAGATGGCTTTTTCATTCACAGGCCTGGTACCTCCATGCTCCCTGACCTTTCTCCCTTACTTTTGTGTTGCTTGGTTTTTCATAGCATGGTGGTCTCAGAATAGACAGATATCTCACACTGTGGTTGGCTTTCAAGAGGCAAGAGACAGGCCAGTGAAGGGCCATAACTAGAACTGGCCCAGGAGCACTTCCACCTTATTCTATTGGCCTAAGCAGTCACAGAGCCCACACGGATTCAAGAGGACCAAAAAACAAACTCCATTTCTTGATGGGAGAGTGGCTCCTTGATGTGGGAGATCACATTGCCGAACAATATGTGGGTTGGGACCCATCGCCGTGGCTGTTTGTGGAAAATACAATCTGCCACATTATTTATTATGCTCAAGGTATCAAGTCTCTCCTTCATTCTAGGGCCCCAGGTTTGTGACCTTACTGAGGAATGTGAATGGGCAAGAAGGCTATGATTCTTTTGGAAGCTAAAGTCAAGCCTCAACCTGCCATGTGTGAGGTGTTTTTCATCATACAAATAGTTTTTAGTGGATTGTCATATCTAAGAAAAATAAAATAGATAATCTTTTGGCAAGATTGATTAAGAAGAAGAAAAAAGACACATCAATGTTAGGAATAAAAATCAGGATAGTCACAGATACAGTTATGATATTTAAAATTCACAAAAGGAGTACTATAAAAAATTTTCTGCCAATAAATTTGAAAACTTAAAATAGAAAATTAACTAGGAAACTGTCATTTACTATTTATGACTCAATAACAAAGAGAAAAACTTAATAGCTTTATAACCATTTAACAAATAGAATCGGAAATTTAAAATCTCCACTGCTATCCCCCCAAAAACATTGCCCTCAGAGTTGTATAGACAAATTCTACCAAAATTTCAAGAAACAGATTATTCTAATACTATGCAAACTGTTTCAAAAAATAGAAAAATTATAGAAAATTCCCAACTTATTCCATAATGCTGAAAGTCTTGACACTAAGACAACTAA
>NW_012135858.1:4122200-4184835 GCF_000956105.1 Propithecus coquereli
AATCAAAGGAAAGGACTAGAAGGAGATATTTCAAGAGGAAATAATAATATATCTGGGCTGTTAGATGGTGAGTGTCCTTTGTTTTCTTGAATAGAGTTTTCTGAATTTTCCAAGTTTTCTACAATGAGAATGTATTTCTTTTCAAATTAGATTTAAAAAAATTTTCAAGCAAAGATTAAATCCTTTTAATATTGAAGCCTCCAGAAGTCTGCTTCATCTAAAGTAATCTCCATCTGGATGTCCTCTAATCCAAACCAAATATCTATATACTAAAAATCACATAATTTTAATAGTACAGCATTTTATTTATTACATCAGAATTTATCTTTACAAATTATGCCTCCCTTTTTTTGACTTTAGTCCTTATCATTATAATTCACAAATAATTTATGGATGTTTGTCCCCATATTTATTGTAATAAAATGTCATTCCCTATAAATTTTACATTACTGGTGCAATGGTAAAGGGGTCACAAAGCATCTCTGATGTATTTCTTAGAAAGCCCATGTAACAACACCACTGACAGATCTTTTCTAACCTTCCTATTTGGTGCTTCATGTCTAAAAGCACATCTAATCTGAAAACCGAACTGATCTGCAGAGACCTTGTAATTTATCTTTTACCATGATTACAATTCCCAATCTAACCAGCAGCAGTTCAAAGTGAACTCTGATCCAAATGATCAATAGCCACAAGCGATCCATTAGACATGTGAATATTAAATCGTTTTTGGATAAGGGCTGTCCAAATGAAAAGCATACAATTATCATCTATTAACACATATTGAAGCAAATAACACAAAAATGCAAAACGTGTCTCATACAACCTATCGGAATTCCAGTGACTAGGATGTAAGGTTAGATTTTATATTTTTACATATGGATTAGTATTGAATTATGATTTATGTCTTTAAGTGTTTATTATTAATAATGTTGGCCTTAGGCCACAAATGATTATATTTGTGAATAAAATACACTTGATTTCCTATTCCAATTCTTTTCCTTTCTTTTTTGTTTTTTTTTTTTTTGTTTTTTGCTTCCTTAACATAAAAATTTTCCCTGCCTACTTGTAGGTAAATAGCCATGGTCATTGAATAAAACGATAATTAAATTCAGCTTAATATGAAAATAATTTCAAATAGTTAGTTTACTTTTTATACTTTCCCTACAAATAAAAAGCCTATACAGTTATGAAAGCATAAAATTATATAAACAGTAGTATTTACAGAAAAGTGAGTCCAAGCTTCTATCTCAAGTGTCCAAATGAACAGCAATGAAGTTCTCCAAACATCCCCTGGCAACTCCTTCCAATATTTAAAAATGCAGTCTTTGGAAATTCTTCTTTATGAAAACGTAAATCTTTAGTGATCTCAGGTAAACCTAGGCAAATCACCTTTTATAGGCTATTGCCCAGCCTCACTTGCAGTTTTCTGAGGGCCATGCGACTGTACCCAGGCCAGTAAGACATAAGAAAGATGATGCAATCCACTTCCAGATCTGTCCTTCAAAACATCTCATGCAATCTTCCAGTCATCTCCATAGCTGTGGTAAGGCCACATGTTCCAAGTGCTAGAGCTGTAAGATGGAGAAGTGTCACCCAACTGCATTGGACTTTGCACGAGCCAAAGACAAACGTACCGCAGTAAGTCTCTGAGGTTTGCTTGTGACTGTATCATAGCCTAGCCTATTCAGGTTCAGACACTTACTATAGACCTTTTTCAGGAATGAGCATTGTGACAGTTAATTTTAGGTGTCAACTTGACTAGATTAAGGGATACCCAAAGAGTCTGGTAAAGCATTATTTCTGGGTGTGTCTGTGAGGGTGTTTCCAGAGAAGATTGGTGTGTGAGTTGGTGAACGGAACGGGGAAGACCCAATGTCAATGTTGGTGGCCATGATCCAATTGCTAGGGCCCCAGAGGGGAAAAAAAAAAAAGGCAGAGGAAAGGCATATTCCCTCACTTTCTCCTGAGGCTGGGACACCCTTCTCCTGCCCTTGGACATCTGAACTCCAGGATCTCTGACCTTTGGATTCTGGGACTTGCACCCGTGGACGCCCAGGCTGTCAGGCCTTCCACCTTGAACTACGAGTTACAACATCAGCTTGCCTGGGTCTGAAGACTTTGGACTTGAACTGAGCCACGTGACTGGCACCGCTGGGTCTCCAGCTTGCAGAAGGCCTGTGGTGGGACTTCTCAGCCTCCATAATCACATGAGCCAATTCTCTTAGTAAATCACCTCTCATGTATACATGTAAACACACATATATAGGCTATATATATGCTATACACACACACACACACACACACACACACACACACACACACACACATGCTATTGGTTCTATCTCTCTGGAGAGACATGAATAATACAAGCATAATGAGAAAAAATTTCCAACATTCACTCCCACTTCCACCCCCTTTCCACCACCGTGCCCAGCCTAGTCCCTTCCATTCATTCAACAGCACTGTCATTCAGGATTAGCATTCTGTCCTTGTGGTTCCTAGATTGTTTTTCTCCCTGTGCACTTATACATATTTAGCCCTTAGTCCTTCCTCATTTGTCCTTGTATCTTTCTGTTTTCTCAGGATTCTGAATTTTAGCTCTCAAACCTCATTCTCTCTTTTGGACCAGAAGAAGTAGAGTTGGGACAAAAGTAAGCTGTTCTCCGATGTGTGTGCATCTCCATGTGTGCTGGGGATCATTCCTTCTTCCCCCTGTGCCTTGGTGATACTGAAGCCATCGCATGAGAGCAGTGTTGTATCTGTCTTTAACCTGGGCAGGACTTGGGGGTCAGAGAGATTAGTTTTTCTCCTTTAACAGATTCCAGTCTTTTTGAGAAGAGAGGTATGGAGCTGATTTTTTCTGGTCTTCTTGGGGATCAGGTGGGACTATTACCTAGTCATTGCCTTTTCCATGGTATTTCTATGATTGTTTCACCAGTGAAGGTGTTTCCAAGGAAGCCTACTAACAATAAAAGAAAATCTAAATAACTTCCACCTTCCAGGCCCCATTTTAGTCCTTTATCTTTCTGAGAGATCGTTTGACAAGATTTCTCCATTTTCTTTGCACAGAAGCTCATTTCACTAACCTTTTTTCTGAGTGATCGTTTGATGAGATTTCCCCCACTTTCTTTGCATTAGAGCTCCATATATATATAATTTTTTTGTCCTTTTACACAGGAACCATTTCAACACACCTGCCATGTACAACTAGAGTCTTTCAAGCACAATAAAGATTAGCCTGACCTTTCTTACATCAATTAATCAATATGGTTATGCCACAGATTTACCTTTTAACCTTGGTGTTTCCATAGTGCAATAGTGAAGCTTGATTTGTGAGGACGCTCCGTTTTACATAAGGTGAAAAGAAACCCCCTGTCTGTGTGTGTTGATAAAGTGTCAGAGCACAAGACAACACAGGAAGGAAATGAGGCTTTTATTGTCTTCATCAAAAATGACTTTGCAAATTTAAGATTGGAGCAGCAATATGGGCAAAGCTGGGAGACTGAAATTAACTGTTGGTGTCTGTTTGCAGATGCCTGCTGCTGGAAAGGCCACTGTTGGAGAATGCTCCAAAGGGTGGAATCATTTGATCTGAATCCCAGTTAGGAACATGTTGTCTGTTGCCAGCATTAATACCATTTCCCCATCATTGAGGCTTATCCCCAAGAGAAACAAGAAAGGTTTGCTCCATTGTATCTTGAACCTAAAAATGCCACTTTGCTTTCTGTTTTAGCCTGTCTCACAGGCAAGGAATTTAGAGAAGTCAGAGATGTGGAAGTGTCTCAGAATATGATCAAGTCGCTTTTTGCTGAATCCATTTCATGGCAGACAACACTACCACTGTGCCTTCTATGAGGTCTTTTTCGACAGAAAGATTTTCCTACCAGACCATAATGTGTGCATTTGTCTTATAAAAGAATTGTAGAATTTCTTTTTGAGCATGTCATCCATCTCTTTTGTTTTACAAAAGGGAAAACTGGCCCCAGAAAATGGCATATTTTGACGCAGATTCCACAAATATTTAATGGCAGACTCAGATCTTAGAAATCAGTTTTCTGAAACCAGTGTAGTTTCTACCGCAAATGCTAAGCTGTCACATTAGTTCTTAAGAATGCATCTAATTCTATGATGATATTTGTAAAAGTGCCATTTCCTCAGAAGCCAATAATAAAACTCCTTGGAGATGTTGTATATTTCCTTGGGGCTTGCTTGGAAGTGCTGTTTTAACCTGGGCATCTAGATGTACTATCTTGAATCAGAAGAAAATTCAAATTATAGCTCTGCTGCTTATCTGCTGTGTGACCTTTAGCAAGTTATTTAACTTCTCTGTGTCTTAATGTTCTCTTCTGTAAAATAAAATATCTCATTAGGCTGTTTGGGGAGGAAAGAATTAGTACATAAAAAGCACTTCAAACAGTGTCTGGCACTAATAAGCACTATATGAGGGTTGGTTCATATTATTCCTTCCATTCTTTTCTGACATTCTTCAATGAATCTGGGGCATAGCTCTGTATTAGGGTATTTTGTTCCTTCATAAATTCTAAGTGTTTTATAATCCTTTACTCTCTTACAATGTGCATATTGTAGAGTTCTTCCAGTTGATTTTGAATATCTACATAGAGAGCAATTGGAAGAGGTGCCTATATATATATTTTATGTATTTTATATATATATTTTTTATATTATATATATATATATAAAGCAAAACAAAACCACCAACATCTATCATCTTACTCGTGATCTGTCTCTTTTTGGATGGTTCACAAAGAGTTAACCTATCTCATTTCCAGGACATGGTAACAAAGGTTGTTGAATGAAGTTCACTTTGCCTTCAACTTTTAAATTATGCAAAACACCACTAAAAGCCAAAATCATGTACCATGTGATCAGTGCATAAAGTGAGCTTTATTATGGATGCTGTGATGTTCCCAGTGGCAACTCAATCATTAGAGTTACCTTTTAATAACTGAGCAGCACCTTTCTCTTGAACTAGGTTTGACCAATCATTAAAATGTGTCTGGTTTAGCGAAGGAACGTTCTTGGATAATGTGAGAGCCCAGGCTATAAGCACAGATTTGAGCGACTATCTTTGTTTCCTTACATTTAGTTAAAAGAAACTTCCTATCTTCAGGAAGTCTCCTTAAACAGTATATGCCTCTTAATAAATAAAGTGCTGTTGATTCAAGTGTAAATTAATTCTTGATATGAAATTTGAAATTTTATGTTGGTTTCAATAATACAGAGGCAGGGTCACATTGAGTAGAAAATCATGTGGAACTAAACATAGTTTGCACTTGCTCAGTTTCCGAATTGAGGGTAATTGTTTAAAGAATCAGCAGACACGAAAGGTATTATCTTCTTAATGCCACATGAATTCCATTAGTCCAGGGTAAAACACAAAAGTCAGGTGATACTAGGCTTAGGTGTCATAAATTTCTCCTCTCCTCTATTTTAAAATTTTGCCTACAGGAATGTTTGTCACTTTCAAACAGTTGGGACAAGGTTATTTTAGCAGATGAGTTCTGAGAACAATGAGCTTGAGGTCTAAAAATAAAATTCAAGGATGTTCTTAATAAGGTTATATATTGTTAATCTATGGTTTTCTGCCAAGTAGTGTCTCAAATGCTTCTTTGGGGGGTTATTTTATTTTAGAAGGATAGAGGATATAAATATTTAAGTATTTGGAGACTTTGTCTTTGACCTAAGGAAGTTTACATTTTGTTTAGATAGTAGTCTTAGAAATGTGATTATTTTATAGAATAGATAGACACAGGAATGCAAAGAAAAGCAATAAAGTCACTTTATTTCTTGTCTAATGGAGTTCTCAAAGATTAAAAGGAATGATAATCAGTAGAGTAGGAGTGTGGAAATGGGAATTCTCATACATTAATAGAGGGAGTGTAAATTGGTCCTTTCTTTAAGGGAAGGAATTTGGCAATATATATTAAAAGCCAGAGACATGTGTAAACACAAACCCATAAGTTCCACTTCTAAGGAATTATGTTAAGGAGATAATTAGTCAAGGGCACAAAGATATCTATGCAAAAGTCTATAGTTTATAAAATTTAAAACAACCTAAGTATCTAATAATGAGTTAATCAGGTAATTTTATGCAATGGAATGGAAGGTAGCTGATAGCAATTATTACATAGATGCACATTTACCAATTTGTAAAGATATTTTTGAATGATTGTTAATTGATGAAAGCATATTCTAAATCTAATTACAATATGATATTATTATAGAGGGAAAAAGTTTTATATGAATAGGTATGAATTGAAGTATATACACCAAAATGGTTACCTGTGATTGTCTTTGAATATTGGGTATTCAGGCAATTTATGCTTATTTATATTTTCTAATGCCTACAATTAATATGTATTACTTGAGTGCACTTTTTTTATTTTTTATTTTTTTGAGGCAGATATCAGCTTACAAGAGTGCACATCTTTAAAAAAATAAAGAATAGGATATATTTTATGGAAATTAATGGCATTTGGAAATATAATGATATCATCATATTTATTTTAATTTACTGGCATGAAAATATTGTTTCATTCTGTCTTATTTGGTACGTCATTGTCATCAACTCTTTAAAAAAAAACTCTCCAAAGAGACTGAAGATGGTAGAAAGGCAGAAAGAAGGAAAGGCGGATGGAGAGAAGAGAAAAGAGAAAGAACGATTGAACTTAATGCAACCATGCATTGGAGGCTTGGAATTGCAAGTTCTAAGTCGAACTTCTGACTTACTCTTGAGTCTGTTTAATCTTGTGAAAACCACTTTACTCTCTTGGGTTTCAAGATTTTTATCTGTAAACTGAGAATCATAATATTCACAGGATTATTGTGAGGATTATGTAAGAAGCATGAGTCGAAATATCTTTCTCATACAGGATGTGCAATACTTGCCTACAGTGAGCATGTAATATGTGCTAGACACTGAGCTGCATGCTTTCCATGCATTGCCACAACTCTATCACATAGGCATTTTATCTCCATTTTGCTGACGAGGAAATTGAGTTGTAGAAAATTTCATCAACTTGCCCAAAGCCAGAGGACTGGAAATAGGTAGGTGAGGATTGGCATGAATGTGCTCAAAAGGGATACATGATATTAAATAGTGACAAACCAAACCCTCCCCGCTGCCTCCCCCTTTGACCTCTGTTCAGAAAAGAGAAGGCAGATCACCGAAACTCAAATCATATCCTGAAAAATGCTGAGCTGTTTGAATTCTCCATGAAACTGATTCCACTCTATAAGCTAGTCTTGAAAACATTCAGGTCCAGAGGAAAGATGGATGAAAGAAAATATGCACTATTTCTCATGTACCCTTATATAACCTTCCCTTTCTGAAGTTAATTTTTATGTGTTTTATTTTTTGTTGCAAATTTAATCTGATCCTTATACCCACATGCCTACTATATTTTCCTATAAATATTCTCTAATCCAGCCAAACAGTGTAACTTTTTGATTTTTCTTGTATGTTTTCTCTTTCAACTCAGCCTGTGCTACATTACAGTAGAATATTATTAATACTTACTCCAAATCTGCTCTGAAATAATACTTCTAGCTATAGAAATCTTAATTCAAAAACAACATGATTTAAAATAAAAGTCTTGATTCAAACCCAAAATATTCTGTATGAGTTTATCAGTTTTCTTTCCATTATAAATGGTATTTAAATATGTACATGCATAATCATAATTCATTGTTTCAAAAGAGTCATTCTACATCAGACAAATGGCCAAGAACAACTGCAATTAGCATGTTACCATGAAATACAGCTGTGACATGACTGTGATATTCCATTAAGATTAGAGCTACTATATCAGCGTTGCAAGACTCAATCAGGTCAACATGGTGCTATCAAACAGTTCACAGCCCACAAACCCCACCGTAACGTGAACCACAGTAATGTGTGTTATTACCAAAGATATCAGTCAAAATCCTCTTAAAACACTGTAGTTAGGTTGCTTCTGATATTTAAACTCCTGGAGAAATGAATGCTATTCTTCTGTTTCTTTACTCATATTCTTTACACTGTCTATAAACCCTGTCTTAATTAGGGCTACCATAATAAGATTCCTTAGACTGCAAAATTTATAAAGAACAGAAATTTAGTTCTCACAGTTCTGGAACCGGAAAGTCAGAGATCAAGGTGCCAGCAGATTCGGTGTCTGGTGAGGGCCCGTTCCCCATAGACGGCGCCTTCTGTATGTCATCACATGGTAGAAGGGGCAAACAGGATCCCTCAAGCCTCTTTTATAAGGGCACTAATCCCATCAAATGACCTAATCACTTCCTAAAGGCCCCACCTCTTAATACTATCACATTGGAGCTTAGGTTCCAACATATTAATTTGGTGGGACACAAACGTTCAGATCACAGCAAACCCCATCCTACAATCCCTTACAATTTCCGTATGTAAAAAATTATATTCATCTTCCTCCCAAATGGCATTTCTTTCATGGAGCCTGGCCTGTTGTCTGGTGAACTAAATTTTTTCCTCCTCTGCACTCAAGTAGCAGCTTTTATCTCTTATGCCATTTATTATGTTCTACTTGCCCTGTAAGTCCACAATCCCTTAGCTGGACATTTTTGGACCTTAGAAAAGTAATAACATAGTATGAACCAAATATTACACAGCACCTCCAACAGTGAGGTGCTCAGTTGTTGATATATGACCTAAATAATATCTTAGTTGTATACTTAGAAGCATATAAACCTTTTATCAGATAACACTTAGAAGCATATCAACCACTTATCAGATAAATGGTTTGCAAATATTTTCTCCCAATCCACAGGCTGCCTTGCATTTTTGTTAATTGTTTCCTTTGCTGTGCAGAAGCTTTTTAGACTGATGTAGTACCACTTGTTTATTTTTGCTTTTGTTGCCTAAATTTTTGATATGATAGCCAAAAAAAAAATCATTGCCAAGGCCAATATCAAGGAGCTTTTCTCTTATGTTTTCTTCTAGGAATTTTACAGATTCAGGTCTTATGTTTAGGTCTTTAATCCACTTTGAGCTCATTTTTGTGTGGTGTAAGATAAAGGTTTAGTTTTGTTCTTTTGCACGTGGATATCCAGTTTTCCCAACTCACAACTCAATAGCAAAAAACCCCAAACAACTCAGTTTAAAAATGGGCAAGGCCCCTGAACAGACATTTTTCCAAAGAAGATACACAAATGGCCAACAGGCATATGAAAAGGTGCTCAACATCTCTAATCATCAGGGAAAGGGAGATCAAAACCACAAAGAGTTATTACCTCAAGCCTATTAGGATGGTTCTTATAAAAATACAACAAATAACAAATGTTGGTGAGGGTGTGGAGAAAAGGGAACTTTTGTACATGATTGGAAGGAATGTAAATTGGTACAGCCATTATGAAAGCAGTATGGAGTTTCCTTAAAAAATAAAAAGAGAACTACCATATAACCCAACAATTCTTTTGCTAGGTATATACCCAAAGGAAATAAAATTAGCACCTCATAGAGATATCTGCACTCTCATGTTCATTGTACTATTATTCCCAATAGCCAAGATATGGAATCAGCCTACCAACAGATGAATGGATAAAGAAATCATGATATATATGTGATACATAAACCGTGATATGTACAGTGGAATACTACCTAGACTTAAAAATCAAGGAGCTACTGCCATTGGTGACAACATGGATGAACCTGGAGGGCATTATGCTAAATGAAATAAGCCAGATAGAGAAAAAAAAATACTTCATGATTGTATGTGGAATCTAAAAAGAGTTGAACTCTCAGAGTTGCAACAGAGAGTAGAATACTGGTTATTTGCCAGTGGTGGGACGGCAGCGGGGGTTGAGTGGAGAGATGCAGAATACAAACTTGCAGTTATATAGGATAAATAAGTCTGGAGACCTAATGTACGGCATGGGGATTATAGTTAATAATATCATATTGCATATTGAAAATTTACAAATAGAGTAGATTTTAGGTGCTCTTACCACAAAAAAATAGAAAAAGATAACTATATGAGGTGATGGATATGTTAATTTGCTTGACTGCAGGAATCATTGCAGTAAGTATATGTATTACAAAACATCTTTTTGTATACCTTAAATATATACAATAAAAAATACAATTTTTAAGAAAGAAGTATATGAAAGATTGCTTCTTCACTTGAATGGAAGAAAGAAATCTATACACAAATAATCAAAGAGAAAAGCCTTTTTACCCTCAAACCAAACTCTCCTACACTGGGAGAAAAGATTTCAGTAAAATTTCATTATAAGCAGAGACCTGAAGCCCAAAGTCTATCGTTTCTTTCACGCTAATCACTTGAGAAGAGATTTTCTAGGTTGAGCATCAAGGGGCTTTGAAATACCTTGGATCATACAACTTTATACAACAAAATAAACATGAGGCAAAGAGCTCTGTAAGTACCTAGATTAAGTCTTGCAACCAAATTGGCAAATCGCTAATAACAGAACTTTTGTTCCTTTCACGAGCGGTCAAAAATAATAAATAATTGAACCCTGTGCCAAGGAGACTAACAGCAAATTCACGTGAGATCATTTAAAAGAGGATAAAATGACTCTTGAAAAGGTCCCTGATGAGATCTTGCTTTTTCCTAAGAGACTCTAGATAGCATTCTGCTGCAGCATTTTAAAAACCACTTTCTAAAATTGGGCACCTTCATTACCATGCATTACATTTGCACTCTCCACTTAGGGTGCTTTGAAAAAGAACGGCACCCCAGTTGTGTTTTTTACATTAAATGTACCTTCTCTCACATTTGATCTCTCCCTGTGACAGTCATTTTATTTCATAGCAACTAGATTTCTTTGTCTATTTTACTGAATGTGTAGTTTTCAAATTATGCAGAGACGGCCACTCTTGGTGGTGGCATTACAGAAACTGAATGGCTGAGTGCATGACCCATTTCACTAACCACTCAACTAGCAGCAGAGTAAATAAATAGGCATGGGGTCTTTGGTTTGGGTTATTTCCATGCAGGGCAAAACAGAGACAGTGGCAAGTAAAGCCTGATGTTGTTTATTTACATTCTGGTATCTTTTTTAATTGAGTGAGATTATATTGCAGACAGTAGATTGCTTTTGCCAGAGCTGAAAGGAGCAAGGTCATTCTAGGAGTCCTTGAATAAAATGTCACCTTAGACAGGAGATGGTGATACCTAAGGGTCAACTTCAGAGAGCCTAGAACTAGACAGGAATTGATGTATAAACACTGCATTGAAAGGAAACAAAACTGTAACTAAAACATCTAATCTTAGTACCGTGGGGCTATTTTGGAAGCTATCCTGGACAACAAAACATAGGTCTATTACATTGACTCATCTACAGCAAGAATTCACAGGAGAGAAAGGAAAATATTTATGGACATCTTTGCATATGTATTAGCCCATTCAAATATATTTTCTATCAATATATTAAATAGAAATATCAAATGTACTACTAGAATGCCACAATTTATATTCATAACTAGTATAATAATGCCAATATATTTTTTAAACAAGTATGTACACAAATAGTTGGGCTTGTATTGGTATCAAATAATTAGAAGTTAGTTCTGTTTATACTTTCACTTGTAGAATGTGAGGCACAGTGGCATTTGTTGTCTACTTGTGTCAAAAATCCAATGACAAGAACAACAAAAAGCATAAAGCAAGAAAACTAAGATTATTAATAGATGGAGACAATTCATCTACTATGTTATTAATAGCAAGCTCTGAAGGAGTTGCTATGTTCTGTAACATAGTATAGCAGTTGATTCACAAGTTATCAAGAAAAGTTTAAATTATCCACCTTATATAAACATATCTAAGAACGCAAAAGAGTTCATACAACTTATGACCATTCCTATGAAATTATTAAAACAAAACAGAGCAAGAAGCCAATTTCACCTGTAAATTCCATTAACGTAGAACACCTCATTCTTCCATGATGTGTCATCGTACTTACATTATTTTACATATTTAAGGTAAGTCAGGGGAATTCTGAGAGCCTAAGGAAAATGATTAGTCTAAAATTCTTGAGGAAAAATGAGGTTTCATGTTTTCAAATTAGGAAACGAAATCCTAAGAGTCCCTTTGCAGTGGGTAAACCGGACATTTGGGTGTCATTCACAGGCCTCTGAATTGCTGGAGTCAACCAGATCTTCCCTTTGGGAGACGAGCACCTGGGAGTGTGCCAATGCATGAATTCTTCATCCTTGGTCCAGAGCTGGAGACAAGTGATTCCCCTCGTAACCAAGACACAGCAGACTACCAAAGGGCTCTGAACATCCTTCATCCCTGCCACAGACCAGAGGGATCAGGAGAAAGAAAACCAGAGACCTGGAAGCGTCCTGTTCTCACCACTAGTTGTTGCAAGAAAGAGGCAATGACAAAGTGAATTTACTAATTCATCCATGGATAATGGATCTCATGCTATCCCCAAGTGAAAAAGAGAAAAAGAAGGGAATTAACAGTTATCTGTCAAGTATCTACTGTAATAACATTTATATAAATATTCCCACATACTTTACATGGAGCTTTAAATGCATCATCTAATTTAATCCTCAAAATAACCCTCTTAGGTAGGTATTATTGTATTCCCTTGTACATATAAGAAAATTGAAACTTAGAGAGGTTCAAGTTTTTGCCCAAGATCTTATAGCTAGTAAACTAAAAATTCAGGATTCGAACTGGCTCTGTTTGGCTGCAAAGGCATTATGGAAAGATGGCTCTGTAAATAGCAGTGAAAGAGGTAAATGTCTGTTTTTCAAGTCTCTGTGTTGCTCTCTTTCTTTAAAACTTCAATGCCAGCACACTAGCTCCAATTTCTATGTGGCAGTCCTAGAAGAACATTAGAATGGGAAGGACTCTTAGAAAGAAACAAGATTTCTTAACCCTTGAGGGGATTGCAATCTCCACTAAGAATCTGATGTGTATCAATGGCCCCTTGCCCCAGAAAAATATGTGTACATCTAATTCTGGTTATTCATGGTCGCTATGTTCTTTAAAGTCAGTGTAAACATTGGGGCAGATAATACTGAACATTGCTCCTAGGGAAAATACAGGGTTAGGCTCCTGTGAGCCTCTGGTCACATTTTCATCAACTGATTAATACATAACCTTGTTTGATGTGTGTTTCTATTTAAAAACATCTTATTTATTAATAATACACATTGTTGATTCATTAACATGGAAGTCATGGCCAACAGTACCATTACTCATTCCTGAACAAAACTTACCTAACACTCATATTTTCTCTATAAGACATAGCACAGCTTTCTTGTGCTTAGGAACATCAGACAACTCTTTAACACTACACCTGGGGTCCATTTCAAACAGTGGTATCATGAATAAAAAGCACAAAAATGTGAAAAATGTGGCTGAAACAAACTGTGGAAAGGACACTCATGTACAATATGTGAGCTGAAACCAGAAGGCAGAGCATCACCTTGTTTCACCTCCGCTGGGAACATATGTGTCCAGCAACTCAAATTTCTTGTTGCTCCATACATGTCTGCAAAGGATTGTGACAGTGCTATGAGCACTGATTTGGGGATTACACATAAATTTTGACATTTAGGCAAATTTGCATATACATAATTTTTGAATATCGAGGATCAACTCTACGTACATAAGGTTGCATATAATTCCAGAGAATATATGGATTGCACCAAGGGTACCTGCCATCCCTTTGTAATGACTGATCTAGGTAACTCATTTTACAGACAGATCCCTGAACACAGGGAGAACACTTGAAATAAGCCATAGTTTTTAATAATAAAGAAAATGTCAGCAACATTCCTAAAACAAATGACTAATAGATTCATATTAATAAAATTCATCTGAAAAAAATTAAATGGACAAACAAATTTTACTCTTACATGAAAGTTCAGGGAACGCATGATGTTTTCTTGGTACTGCATTAATTCTTTAAAATTACAAACATTACCTTCTGTAAATTTCTGCTCTTTGCTTTAAATGATACTTTTGTGCTCTAAGAAAATAAAGTCCATAAATAATCTCCAAGAGTAACATTCTTACTTAGAGAAACTGAACAAGCTTCTGATTAATGGTTGATTTTGGTGACATGAGAAAGCAGAAACAATCGAATCCTTTAACCTGGATTTCCCAGACAGGGAGCTATTATACCAGTTAGCTACATTCTCAATCAGAACAAGTTTGCCATTAAGTTCCAGGAACCTGACCGTGAGCACATACTGACAAAAGGCAATGTAGAATGCAAAGACGAAATCACTCACCCCAGGGGTCTCCAATCTCAGTAGATAGAAGAATGGAGTAATAGAGTGTAGACACAGTAAAAATATTTTTTTTATTTCTCTTGGACCAAGTTTTTCTTTTTCTGCCCCATTTCCTCTTCTCTCTAGACAAGTGTGCAAATGTACACATATATACTATTCACATAGTACTAGGAAGCTCTCTGTCACCAATTTTACCTTCTAAAATCCTACCTATCTTTGAGTCCAAGCTACCTGCAAAGCCTCTGTTATCCCTCACAAATGCATAATTTCTCTCCACTTTGATCGTTTCAGTTTGCACATTATTGACTTTATTTTGTAAATATTTTTGTGCTTGCCTCAAACCAAACACAGAATGGCCAGATCAAAGAGGACAGGGCAAGTGCCTCATATATCCTCATATATGTCAGAGGCCTGATATATCTCTCTGCTGTATCTTAACTCCTAGGAAAATGCCAATTGTGGGCAAAAGAGTCAATAAATATCTTCTGGATGACTGAATGAATGGATGAACAAGAATGAGCAGACTGCATTGTATGGTTATTCAGAAAACATAAACACGGCCAATTTAAAAGACCAATGTTCCAGTCTGATACAACTTAACTATGTTTACAGCATCCTAGACTTAAGTTTATAACCACATTTCAATTGATACAAACCTGAATTCATTCATTCAGCATGTATTCAATCACTACTCATTGAGCACATAATCTGGGCAAGGCTCTAAACTAGGAGTCAGGATATAGCAGTGAACAAAACAAGGCTCCCACTTAAAATGTAGAGATGAACATGAAAATAGGTTTCAATCCATGAATGTCAATAAATTCAGAACTATGTTCTTTGGGCCATTCAAGACACCTTTTGACAAAACTGCCAGGAAATAAGTATCATGAAATGAAGTTATTTCACACTGGATTTCCCTCAAGCCTTATCTGTAAGACACGGTGAAATACAGTACGTGCCAGAAGGGAAGTGGGAACACTCCACCTGAGAAATCTTCTGTGCCATTCTTTCAGCCTGAGCACTGTTTATCTTGAAAACTTACTGCTCCTGGCCTAGCTCCAAGGCAAGCAATCCAATGATTCATGAAGTTTTTCTCTTTGGGGATCAGTTTTAAGCAGCAATGGCAAACAGTCTGTCCGAATAAAAGCATGTCTTTAGGAAAGAAAATTCCATATTTTTCTTCTAATAGACAGATGTCTCATAAATTTTGGAGTTAAGAAATTCCTATTTTCAAGTGGCACTGCCCCAGATTTCTTATAAACATGATGTCTGAGATGGAAAACACAGACCTGCTCTTTAAAACTAGAAATCATCTTAAATCTAGATTTGGCCGTATGCTGAAAGCACAATTTGGGGGTAAACAGAGAAAAGGAGTACTAATAATCCCATATTGAAAAAGACTGAGATGAGTCAGGACAAACAATGATTCTGACTCACAGATGAGTCAGGACAAATGATGATTCTTCGTTCCATGAGAATTTTCACAACACTTCTCTGCCCTTTGTCCTTTGCATGCAAACTGAATTGATTGCTTAAGCTATAGGGTAAGACTCAACTGCATGGGCTGCTATGATTTGGTCTTTAAAAAATTAACGAATTAAATGGACTGAATCTTTTTAAAGCAATGATGTCAGGAGTCACAGATAAAACCTCGGACATGGACCTTCTTATAGTAAAGTGAGAAATGTACTGTATTACCTAACGCTCTAAACCAAAGTACCAGTCTAAACAATTCCATTTTATGCCACAATGTTACCCAAACGTCTCTTATAACAAAAAATAAATAAACCAAATCCTATTAACTGTGAAACACAGTATAACGACAATTTTTTAAAAATATTTGATTCCCCTAAATGACATGAAAAAATACATTTTCCTCAACTAGACAAATTATAATAGTTGAAGATCAAATTCCTTAGCATCATTTACATTCTAAAACTGAGTAAAAAAATAAATAAATGAAATAAAAATACTCTGAGTGTTTATCTACTGCTGTCCAATAAAATCTATTTACATATTAAAAATAAATATTCTTACATTTAATCACTTGAGCCTATGAATTTACAAATGTAGTCTGACAGTCCTTTAGAGACAAATATCAGTCTATTTTTACTCATATTGATAATATGTATTCCACTTACATTGTAATTTGTATAAGTACAGTTGACCCTTGAACAATACAGGTTAGAGCTGCATGAGTATACTTATACACAGATTTCCTTCTGTCTCTGCCATTCCTGAGACAGCAAGGCCAACCCCTCCACTTCCTCTTCCTCCTCAGACTACTCAACTCAAAGATGACCAGGATGAAGATCTTTATGATGATCTACTTCCACTTAATGAACAGTAAATATATTCTCTCTTGTTTATGATTTTTTTAATAACATTTTATTTTTTCTGGCTTATTTCATTGTAAGAATATAGTATATAATACATATACCATACAAAATATGTGTTAATAAACTGCTTATATTATCAACAAAGGTTCTAGTCAATAATAGGCTATTAGTTATGATCTCAGGGAGTGAAAAGTTATACATTTATTTTCCACTGCATGGGAGTTGATGCCTCTAACCCCCAAGTTGTTCAAGGGTCAACTGTATTATGTAACTATGAAAAATATTGGGAAAGAGCAAGTCACTCTAAGAAAAGGGTAGAATATAAGATATATCTGATGATTTTCAAAAACTCAAAATATTATGACTGATAAAACAATGGTTTCCAAGCTCAAATGTAAAACATCTTAGAAGGTCTCAACTTATCTCAAAGACTGTCCTAATATTCTCTAATCTCACCAAAGATTAATGAGGTTAACTCAAAGAAAAATAAAAAGCCAGAATGATATTTAATACTTTTGACAGAAAGAAAGTAAAAAGGAGAGTAAAACAAAATCTCCCAAACGAATATAAATGTTATGATGGTCAAAAGAAAACCAAGAATCTCAGATAAACATACTGAGACAGGTTGTCATTCATTTCTGTGGAGGACAGAAACAAAAAAAATGGGTCTGACTGAAATGAAAGTTATTTGTGAAGATCTTCCTGACTAAGATTTACTAAACCCACTTGCAATGAGGTGAAGAAGGAAAAGATTTCCTAGAGAAAATTCAAAATTGGGTAATATCTCACTGGTATGAACTAACATATGTGATACTGCTTGCCGGATGTGAAACTGATGAGATGGTCTTTTAGGTTTCCTTTTAACTTTGAAAGTGTCTGGTAATATATTTTCTGAGATTCCATAGAAAGGCTGGTCATTCATTCAGCATCTTTAATAATGGATATACTTAGGAAGTGGGGAACAAATGCATTGAATTTCAGGTCTAAGATCTCCTTGATACTGCTATGAAAATTATTTAGGTTTTCCAGAGATTATCTTTTCTATCATTTTATTTCTATAAAAAGGAGAAAGGGTGCCATACAGATCTGTTGATTTACTTTCAACGTTACATGGCTTAATTTTGGAACATTTAAGATAATTACTACTCTGTGTGGCTAATACATACTCCAAAATTCTAACTCCTTTTAGTGACATTTTTTAAAAGTTATGCTTAATTTACTGGAACCCTGTTGTTTTTGTATTTTTTCTACAAAACAAACCCTGTTTGTTTTGTATTATGGCAACTGGTCATCTTTTAATACTACTAAGTTCTTACGTGAAGTGATCACACTTCAGGGACGGCTTATATGAAAGATTGTTTCTCACAACTTATGCTTATTCTTAGTAACATCCAATAATGTTTCATGCTGCCTCTGTAAACCTTGCTCCATTTTTCATCAAATAATTTATTTTGATAAAATATAGAAAACTGTCCCAATGATTCATGTTACTCATTACTTTTATAAATTATTCAACAGAGAAATAACAAATACTCTATGAAGCATAATCTAAATTCAACTAAACACATCAAAATAAATGAATAGTTCATCCTTGATTTTTATTGTTTATTCAATTGCTGCTTAATTAGAAAAATGCCATTATTCAGACTACAGATTCCTATCACTATAAAAATCCATGAGACTCTACTATAAAACTATTATTAACTTTAAAACCAATGATTGCTTTCCTCAGACCAACAATAATGAAGACTAAATTAGTATTTTAGTAAAATTGAAAGTTGAGCTGCCCAAGATAAAACTTCAATGGGGGTACCAATAAATATGCAAATGGTTTCTAAAGTTTTCAGCATTTATTTAAATCCTTTCAGACCCATTCTTATTTTACTTTGATGGTTATGTGAAAGCAGATGAGAGAAATTCAATTTAGTTAGATATAAATTCCAAAGAGAAGAAAACGTATTAGTCATCATCTTAAAATCACTTGGGCCATGGAATGCACAAGAACTTCCAGGAATAGAGCCATAGAGAACAACAGTATCAAAATAAATTAAATTCACTTTTATACAGCTTGATTCATTAGCTCAGTCATATCAGCATGACTTTCTCCCCATTAAACTCAACAAATTAATTTTGTTCAGGTCATCCCGTAACTTTGTAATGCTCAGCTTTTTTCATCTACATATGTGCAATAAGAAATTAGCAATGAACATATTTATTGAGTGCTTAGCAAAATTATAAAGTGTCATCTTAATGATAAATGATCCCACTAAGAGGAGATCATAATCCCCAGATTCATACACTTATTCATATGATTATAACATAAGCCTAACAGAATGATTAAGCTTCTCTATTTTGAAGTTTAGTAAATATAGTGCAAAAGCATAAGAAACTGGTAAGGAATATCCCAAGTGAAGTGTAAGCCACATATGGAAAAGTCAAATGTAGTCAGCTCCATGTTTGGGGGCCATTTTATAATGCAGCAGGACCAATCCCTGTAACCCTGAGTGTGTTGTTCAGCTATGACACATTCCACTGCACTCCAGGCAAAACCTAAAATTTTGAGCCTCACACACTTCCATTAAAGTCAACTAGGATCAGTTGTAAGCTATTATTATATCTAGGACCAAAATAGAGGCAAAAATCAAATCAAGAAGATTTATCCAGGCTTCGTCCAGCTAAAATACATGTTAACGACATACAAACGACCTATAATTCTGTATGTAAGACTCTACCGAAGAAATGATCTCCCCCTCTAGAAGGCTTGAGTGTCAACAACTGAATAAAAAGCATAATTTCATTATTTCCCTTGTTTAGCTTTTGTTTGTTTTCCTCTGTCATGGAGGCAGCAAAAACAAATTATTTGGGGGAGCCAGTTTGGCTTCCACAGCAGCTGTACCAGTCAGATGCATCATGGTGCACAATGAGATTGCCAAATGTTCATTGTTTAAATATGGCCCAATTTACTAGGGTCCAAGTTATAATTAGGTTTCTTCTTTGAATTTTAAAAGGAAAAAAGTGAAGATACAAACTCCTAATACATATAATTAAGACTAGCAGCCTTAACCTAACAGGTTTTTAGAGACACTCTTGCTGTCACTCTAAATATAGGTTTCCTGCTGAGAGCATAATTACAGTTTTTGTTGCACTTCATACTGTCTACCTCCTAGAGAGCTAACACTGTTTGTTATTAAAAGAAGACGTCATATCGGTGTTCACCTCTGTATATAATGTCTCCCCTTGTTGCTGCTTACCTTTTATCTACTCTTTTGGTGTGAAAGGGTGGGGGGGAAGCTAATGAACCACAGAGACTTGGTAAATGTTAACAAGTTGGAGTTAATGGGGTGTTTTTCCCCCCTCCTTCTACCAAAATGAGCCTTGTCTCCTCAATTTGACACACTTGCATTCTAAACCCATAGCTTGCTTTTTCTTTATTATGCCTATAAACCAGGCTGGAATGAAAAGCAAACTCACAGAATCCTAACTACCTAAGCTGGAATGGTGGGAAATTCCATTTCAAATTAAATAGCACAGTCTTAATCCATTTTAAACCTTTAAACTACATTTATATTTAACACCGAGGTGGTAGCCAAATCTTTTCTACTGACTGACAGCAAGTGTTTTGAGCAGGGCTTGGGTTGCAAAGTGCATTCAGTTCCCTAAAGAGATTCTATAAAACTCTAGTCCTTTTTCTTATAAAGACCTTGACCTACAGGGAACATTTATTGGAGCTCTGATAACTACATATTTCTAGTCATTTAAATAGAATGGCAGCAAATGGATTTATTCTTCTACAGATTTACCATCCTCAGTATTAAAGTCACTATGCAGTATTGACGGTTTTTTAAAACCTGCTTTACATATCTCACCAGGCTATGACATCTCATTATGTGTTATAACCTGCTCTGACAAGTCTACACCAAAAAAGACTGCTTTGTGGGGTGAGGTTTTTTTACTATTATTTTTTAATCTGTTAAAGCTATAATCTATTTGAGAATAAAACACACAGTTCACAAAACTTCAAGACTCAAAAAAAAACCACAAATGAGAATCTTGGATCAGGAAGGATTTTTTAATATTGCTTTTTTCAAGGCACATATAGCTATAGCCATTGATCTGAGAGAAATACAGTATTTTCAATGATGATCATGTACGGTTAAATTTGGGTTTTTATTTAATATCGTCAGACATGAATTTGACTATGCTTTTCAACCAGAAAGGTAAGTATCAACATTTTAATATATAAAGTAATTACTGGAATGTAAATATAAATTATGGAAGATACATAAAATGAAAAAATCAGAGAGTAGTTGAAAGGAATGAAGTATATTTATATATACTGATTTTTAAAAAAACCCAAGAAACAGTAAGTGAAAAAGGCAAATTATAGAATAATATATACAGTAGAATTTTTAAAAACACTCCAAACTAAGCTATTTACACATGCACAGTTATATGTATAGATGCATATGTAAAATAAAGTCTGGAAGGATACACACCACATTGATGACATTAGTTACCTCTGTTGGAGGGAGGGAAATTAAGAGACTATGTTAGTTTCCTGTTGCCACTGTAATAATTTGCCATAAACTTAGTGGATTTAAAAAAAGTGAATTTATTATCTTATACTTCTAGAGGACAGAAGTCCAAAATCAATCTCACTGAGCTAAAGTCAAGGTGTTGGCAGAAGTGGTTCCTTCTGGAGACTCTAAGGGAGAATCTATTTCCTTGCCTTTCCCAGCTTCTAGGGGTCACCTGCACTTCTCAGCTCCTGGCCCCTTCCTTGTCTCACTCCAACCCTCTACTTCCGTTGTCACATCTCCTGCTGACTCTGATCCTCCTGCCTCCTCTCTTAAGGACCTTTGTCATTATCTTGGGCCCACCTGGATAATCCAAGATTATCTCCCCATCGCAAGATGGTTAACCAACTTCAGTTTACCATGGAAGGAAACATATCCACAGGATTCAGGGATTAGGATATGGACATCTGTAAGGAGGCCACTATTCAGCCTCCCACAGAGGCTAAGAAAGACATCAGCTTTTTTGTATAGTATTTGAATTGCACAATTAGAATGTATTTATATACTAATTGTATAATTTACATAATTTAAAATAAAAACAAGAAAGATTATTTCTTACTTTTAAAAATATTTGAGCTAGTTAGAACAGGAAAAAAAAGTTATACTTTCTACAGGAATTTAGTTCATTTTATTTTTTCCTGCCCCTTCAAATTCCTGTTCTTTCCACTTCTTCCCATTATTTTCTGAATCTGTACCTATATTACAAGATTCCATACCAATATTATAAGGTTCCATGATCATATATCATATCCTCCCCTGAAAATATTATCCAGTCTGAATCGTGGCACAGTTGGGCCAGGTTTAGCTGCACATAGGGTGAAGAATACATGTTAATGCATTAAACAAATGTTATTTGTGCCCCTATTATATGCAAAGAAGTGGGCGGAGCACTAGGATATTGATACTAAAAGCCCTACCTCTTGGACAGTTCACAATCTACTGAAAAAAATACATATGCAAACAAATCACCACAGTATCACATAATGTGTCATAACAGAAGTATGCACAATAGGCCACAGAAACTTGACAGGTAGAAAAATTATTTCTACCTGGAGTGCAAGGTGATGCTGGGGGGAAGAGGTGATTAGAGATGGATTTGTAGAACCTGGAACTTCACAAGATAGGGAACAGGTATGAGTGCATCAGGCACCCAGTGTAGTCAGGTGGCCAAGACAGAGGTAATCAGCACAACCAAACCAGGAAAGCTGGATATGGGCATGGCCAAAGATTGGCCAAATGTCTGCTCTATCTCCAATAATTAAAAAACAGGCTGAAAAAATACCTAGAGGACAGATCATAAAGGCTTATATAAATTCTACCAGAAGGTTTTTACTTTATTCCCCAGGTACAAGAGAATTCTGGGTAAGTTTAGGTCAGGCCAGGGCACAGTCACATGGAATTTTAGATCTGAGAGCAGTGAGTGAGTTGGATCAGAGTCGGGGAGAGTGGAGGTGGACTAGCAGTACCTCAGTGTCACAACAATTGAGGTGTGAGACGATGCTGGCCAAGAGAAGACCCCTTCACATCAGTCAGGTCTCAGGCCAACTATCACTCCTTAGATTTGGGCTCCCTAGCCCTCCTTGTCATCCTCTACTCCCTCGTCGCCTTATTTATTTCCCATCTCTATCATAAGTGTTAGAGTTTTCGAAGCAGGCATTAGTATCATAAATTATTTGCTATATTTGTCTACTTGCCTATTTTCTCTCTCCCACAATAGAGAAAAGCTCAACGAGGTAAGAATGTTGGCTGTCTTGCTTTCTGTTGTAATTCAAGTGCCTAGAACAGTACCTAACTTGCAACTGGCACTCAAGAAGTATTTGGTGAATGAATTAATGAATGATTCAAAGAAAGTAGGTCATGATGCGTGTGGTGGTGCTACTCTGCATGATGATAAGTCAGCCCATGATTAAGATAGCTGGGAACTCTCACCAGCCCATAGTCACAGAATTATCAAATCAGCTAAGGAACCCAGAGATAATCTATTCAGCAACTTCATCTTATAGAGCAAGGAAGAAGAGTTCTACTGCAAGAGTTCGAATTAGAATCCTCACTTGTGGTCTAGTCTGCCTCCCAGTTACTCTGGATGGAAAAATCCCTGTTACCTTTCTTGTCTTCTTGTCATGATTAAAAAGGAAGTTTTAAAGCAGATCAATGTTTTTATTTTCATAAACTATTGGAGTGGAGGGAGGGCAAGGAGGAACTGGTACAGCTAAGTTGGTATGAAGCCAGGGAAAACGTAGACCTGATGAAGCATGGCTGATGAAGGCTCTGGGGGCTGGCTTACAAAATGAACATTGTCATGAGCACCTGGGTCTCAACTCTGAGCACTAGAGGCTTGCTGGGGCCCTAACTGCATGAGGCATATTACAGGCAATTGTGGTTGGTGGCTTCTTTTGGGCAAAGCATGCAAAGGAGCAAGAAAAGGGATGTAACAAAGCCAAAATGCACAGAAGAGCAGAACAAAGAGATTGTATACCTTCCTCCTATTTCCTCTTCTGAACTGAACTTTCCATCAATCCTAAAGATCTCTAGCTACATTTGTAATGTCTATGTGTTTTAGATAAGATGCACTCTGGTCAGAGTGGAGTAACAATTGCTATATTCTGCCTAACATGAAGCCACAGAAAGAACTGCCTCTTGGAACTTTCCGAATGGTGACCCTGCCTCCTAAACAACTTGCTCAAGAAGTAACATGATAGAGAAGAAAATGAGCCTTGGAATCAGAAAATCTAGTTTCTTAAACAGCTGGTGATCTTGGGCAAGTCACTGCATCTTTCTAAACTTCCTTTACCTCATGTGGAAGATAGCGATGGTAAGAACTGCGCAGTATGCGGTACTGAGGGAGTGTATTTGAAAGCATCTGCAACTGAGTGAGCGTGTAATAAATGTTCTTCCTTTCAGGCCGTGGGTGATTCAGCTAACATATTGAACTGCAGATAACACACCTGTACTCACAAAAAGTCAATTTTGCTGGGGCAGAAGAGGGGGAAGGTGGAAAAAGTCCATGAGCACAAGACTCCAGGAGACCACTCTGCAGTTGCAACTCAGAGCTGGCGCCGGCCAGGAACAGGGGAAGTTGGCAGGACACCAACAACTTCCTCCCAACAGAATTTTTTTCTATAAACCCCGTTGTCCTTTTCTACCTTCCCACACTATACACTAACCCCTACATGGATTAAAGAGATCAAGTTTTAGAAGAAAAATGATGTGGAAAAATGGTGGATTTAATAGAATTATTAGATTAATTCTTTGTGGAACAAGGTGAAACTCTGATGTGCCCTCGCTCAAAAAAATGAAAATTCCCCATATGACTATAAAAATTTCCTTTTAATTTGTAGTATGTGTTTTAATTTTTACTATTCACTTTTTGTTAAAGCTTAATCAAAAATGTAACAGGCAAAGAAATAATTTAGAATTTAGAAATTTGGGAGGTGTGAAAGAAGCATCTTATAATCTAATACCTGCATACAAGCATCTTGTTCTTATAAAAATATCTCTGGAGAGTAAGCTGATATGTTTTCCTGACAACTTATTCCATTGCTAGAGCTGAATTCTCTGGCTATATACATATATATACACACATACTGTATATATATATACACACACACATATACACATACATATATATACACCGAGGATTTAAGTACTTGTTTAATTATACGTGTTTCAGTTAGGTTCACTCAGGTTATCTCAAGCAAGAGGTGGAGTTATTTTAGAAGAAAAAGAAATATGAGAGATGATAAATCTCACAGAATACAAGAAGAGAAACTGTACTAGAGCAAGGCCTCATAGAGATAGAACAATTTTTAGAAGCATTTTTCAAGTCCTTAGTAGGGGGAATCCATGAAGTGCCTCTCTACCATTGAAGGGATTCCGCTGTTGCCCATGTGTCTCCCTGCTTCATTCTCCTGTCCCTGCACCCTGGCTTCCTCACCACATACACTGTGGGGTTTCTTTCTGCCTCATAGTTCTGGCTTACTGATGGTTTTGCTTCCTCAAGACCTGCCTGAACCTTCTTGGCACCTACTACTCTCATGGCCTCTCTCCGTTGAAAAAGTTAAATAACACATCTAATTTCACACAAACAATGAGAGGTAAAGCTAGGATTAGAATCCCGACAGCCAGCCACCAGCCAGTGCCAAATGGTAAACACCTGAATTAGAAAGGAACCCGGCAATACAATACTAAATGCAGAAATTAAAACTCAATACACACTATCATTCTGGCTGTTTCTCATCAGTCCAAGCTACAGGCTCAGCAGGTTTGACAAGGTCTGACTTCCAGGTTAAGGCAAGGAACAGATTTTCCAAATGCTCTGAAGCTATATAACATGGATCCTCACTCTCCAGGCTTGCCATCAGTTTCCTCACCGTCGTCTCTGCTAAGACACATTTTGGTTTTGTTTTGGTTTGGTTCTTTCAGCAGCACTCCTCTTGTAATACTAATTTCAGGTATTGGAGTAGTATCAACTGATGTGACAAATCTAAAATTATATAATGGCTTAAACATAATAAAAGTTAATTTTCTTCTAAAAAAAAAAAAATCCAAAGTAAGTGTTCCTTATCAGCAGGTGCCTCTCTGCTTAGCAGTGATTGAGGACGGCAGGCTCCCTCCATCCTGTGGCTCCATCGTCACACTTGCTCCAAAGTCATCATGTTCATCTTCAGATGGCCAAAGGGGACATGGCTCAGAATGTTCTGTGAGTGAGAACAACATTGGTAGACAGCTAGCTGTGTCTGCTACACTGCGTTATAACTGTTAACCACACTATTCAATCCTACTATTAACTACTATTAAGTACTTCCTAGTCACTTTATACATACACCACTCAACTATAAAGTAGCTAAGCCATAATGACTTCTTAGGGCTCTGCCTTTGGGATACTTTTCATTCAGCTCCTGTTGTTTGGAATGCCATCCTGCTTCCTCTAATAAGCCCAGCCAGGTATATCCTGCTCTTCTGGAAAATCATTTTTGGGAGAAAATGATTGATTTTGATTGATGATTCTCATGTTGAGTCCCCTCCTATGCTGGGTTTCTTTAGTTCTTTCTGTATAAAATACACTTCACCAGCATGTACTTATTTTTTACTCTGTATGGCAGGGACTGGCAAGGTTTTTCTTCTTGTTGTAAAGGGCCAGATAATAAACATTTTAGACTTTGTGGCACATACAGTCTCTGTTGTAACAATTCAAGTCTGACAAAGCACCCATAGACAATATGTCAATGAATGAGCATGGCTGTATTCCAATAAAACTTTAGGTGGCAAGACAGATTCGACCCAAGGGCTGTAATTTGCTGACACCTGCTCTATGAGTATAAAAGGTCTTCTTCATATTTTGTTTTGGTTTGTTTTGTTTCCTCTCTTCTCATTGCAGTGCACAGAGTAAAGCTTATCTCAATAAATACATGGAATCTAAGTGTGAGGGTGTAGAGCCATCTCCCACTCTTGCAAACATCCCTGCCATAGAGCAGAGAAGCAATACTTCCACTTCCTAGGGAAGTGTTATGGAAGATGTTTCTGCCAGAGAAGAAAAGATATCTGTGAAGCAGGGTCACAAATTTATGCACACTAAAACCCAGATATGCAAAGTAAATATACATCATTATCTGGGTCACAACTGCCAAATATTCTTATCAAAGCCCTTTAGTAACAGGAAAATGTTAATATTTAGTTCAATCCAGTAAACTCAGAATGTAATATTTTAAGCACTTTCTTTAAATAAAGTGTAGTCTCTTTAGGTAAAAAAACATTGTCTATTAGATTCCTAACCCTACACCCCTAACCCTCCTTGATGAAGTTTCTCATCAAGATTGTATCAGGTTAAGGACCTTCAGGGACTTGGGATAAAGAAGTCTTTATGCATGCAGTTTCCTCTGTGTCCTGTGGTCTCTTCAGCAATGTTGCTTGTCTACTCGGTTGCTACTCATCTGCTGGAATTCACAGCTAAAGGGAGCAGCTGGGTGAAGGGCTGGTCTTTCTCTGCACAGTTGCTTCATCTCAGCTTCCCATGCACCCCTCTGAAGGTCTCCACATTTTCCATCCAGTCTCATGGCCAGGATTGTCAGTCCTCAGCTCTGCTGAAGGATCACTCATTCCTCATGACTCTGGTCAACATGGCATGTCTGCTGACACTCAACTCACCTGCCTTCCATATCCTCTCCACTCAGGGTCACACAAGGTCATCTCTGGTTCTCACACACACACTACACAGAAATCCAGTGTCTTAGGAAAGCTCCCCTCCTGCAGTCCCTCTGCTTACCCACACTGCTCCACGGAGTTGACTGGATTTTAGAGGAACCTGCCAGGAAATAGAATGTCAGGATTCCTCCTAGTTATCTAGATGGCTATAATGGTGGAGGAAAAAAATATTCTGACATCTACCTTCCTCTACCTCTCTATAACACTCCTTTCTCCCTGTCTTTCCATTATAATTGCCTTCGATATTGCTCAGCAAATATTTTGGCCAAGGTTTAATAAGCTTTCATCTTTTCCAGGCTTTGAATGAAACTGTATCATCTGTCTTCTTGTCTTGGTTTTTAATATATTAAATTTTTTTTGAGATGAGATCTTGCTATGTTGCCCAGGACTAGGCTGGAGTGCAGTGCTATTCACGGGTATGATCATAGCACACTATGGTACTGAATCCCTGGCCTCAAGCCACTTTCCTGCCTCAGCCACACAAGTAGCTAGGACTACTGGTGCATGACACCAAATCCAGCTAATGCTAACATTTTAAATAACTTCTAAGCCTGACTGTAAGCCTATTGCTTTGCTAAACACATCAAGTACCATCACCTCTCTCCTCCCCTGCTTGTGGTATTAAGCTACGTGTATCCTTCTGAGGTAGAAGAATGATAGGAAACATGATTTACTAGATGACGGATTGCATCATTCAACCCTCATTCCAACTGCCTTCTAACAACAATAGGTTTTGGGAATCTAAAATCTACATCTCCCAGACTCCCTTGCATCTAGGGTTCTGGATGAGATCTCACCTCTGCCTATCTGTTCCATGGGCACACAACTTGGGTTCACACTGAACTGCATGGGGAGAGTTACAGAGTGGAAGGCATCAATTTTCCTGGGAGAAATCATGGCAAAGAAATCCTTTTCTGGAGCTGGCAGTTGCAGATGTAGCTCTCTGATTTGGTAACTCCTTAATGATAAATTACCAAAAGTGGTAATGTAACAGAGTAGTCGCCCCTCCTCCCATAGATATGGAAGTGTAAAATTAAGATTGGGGAATATATAGCACAGGGAATGGGCTGGAAAAAAAAATGGCAAAAGATGTTTTCTGTCTCCTTAAAACTTCCCCCATTCTTTTTGGGAACTGAGGCCTGCATCCCTGCCTCAGGGCCAGGTGATCATAGGGAAAGGGGAATGTCTTTTGTTCTTTGTGTTACAGGAGATAGCTCAGCTGAATCCTGAACTCCATCCCAAGCCCAGTGCCTGGCAGGTGGAGGTCTGGGTGGGCCTCCCAGGTGGGTGGAGGTCATGGCTTTGTCTTCAGCAGAGACAGGACAGTTAGAATCATTAACGACAATAGCCTAGAACTGAGGGCCCTCCCTTTAAAAGCTCGGTATTTCTGCTTCTGTAGAGGAATTTGGATTTTGAGACAATAGTCTACCATTTTCCTCCTTTGCCAGCAAAGTCATTAACTTCTCTTCCCTTCTCCTCAAACCATTTGTTCTTGTTCTTCTGATGTGGCCTGGAGAATAAGTGTCAAGCTTTTGGTAA
This sequence comes from Propithecus coquereli, assembly GCF_000956105.1. Lineage (NCBI taxonomy): Eukaryota > Metazoa > Chordata > Mammalia > Primates > Indriidae > Propithecus > Propithecus coquereli. The sequence goes on from NW_012135858.1 coordinate 4,151,111, forward strand.
CAGTAAGTTTCTGGAGCTGGCACCTGGGCTGGTGGAAACTTCCTAATCAAGCAGGTAAAGCAGCTTCCTGGGCAGCCCAGGGATTTTTGAAATCGTTCCTAAGAGCTGCTTCACCCTTCCCCAAAATTCTATAAGTTATCTTCACACTTAATAAATCCTTGTGCTTAAACTAGGTAGACTGAATTCTATTTTCTGCAGCTAAGAATCCCGACTAGTATGAGCCTTTAAATACAGAATGGGGGGCTGGTGTCAAATACTTTAATTTGGAAAATTCCTGCTCCCCTCATGTCTAATTTGTGAAACTAGTGTAAGCCCAACATGCACTGGGTGATTGACATTCCTCTTCTGGGTGAGATTAAAAGATCATTCTTCAAGCACACCACAATTTATTTGTTCTGGCTTTTTCTTCTACCTGCCCGTATTTAAGTTTTACAGACTTTGTACTGAAGGAGCTCAGGAAATTGCACCCCAAAATACGACTCCTTTGTATAAATAGTATTTTGAATTAAAGACCCTTAGAGATCAAAAGGCCTCGGAAAGGGCTTTCCCTCTATCTGCATAAACCAGATGGACCCATCTAAAGAACAATTGACTTCCCTTCTCTGTTATCTCACCATATTGCAGGAAAGAAGATCAAGAATACAACCAGACCTGGCCCAAATCATTTTAAATATAATACCTGTCTCTTGGGTTAATTTACAAGTCAATCTGTTTTCCCTCCATCCATTCATTCTCCCAAGTATCGATTCATCCTCCCTAGTAATCATTTTATTGCTCCTAAACAGAATTACCTATATTCCTCATCTGCCCCTCCCCTCTAAAAGGAGTATATATAAATTTCTAGACCCCATTGGGATATTGGGTAATCACTCTGTGACTCTTCTGTGTACACAGTAAATCAGCCTCTTTCTCTTATTAATCTCCCTTAATTGTGAGTTGATCTTTCAGCAAAATTTCAGGGGAAAGCGGAAGTTCCCCCCCCATCCCCATAGTACTTACAGTTTCCACACAGGGCCTCTTCATCTATCACTTTTAGCCTGTTTATGTTTTTTGGAGGGTGGAGGGGGGTGATGGGAGTAGGGAGTAAGTCTAAGGGAATGGTTCTTGAGGTGTCCATTAGGAGAGAGAAGTAGAAAGCCATGCAGTGCTCTCTATCTAGCCATTATCAGAGGCTTCCGAATAAAGCTGGAAATTTTGTTTCCATTTGTCTCCTTGTGATTCCTCTTTACGATTTAGAACTCCAAAGGATAGAGGGGCAAAGTGACAGGTATACACAAACTTTCATCACTCAGAGCTGGAACTCACCTTAGAGACCATTTATTTCAACCCCCTATTTTGTTGATGAAGATACTAATGTTCAAGGTTATAGAGCCAATAAGTGGAAGAACACAGACTAAAACTCGAATTTGTAGACTATAATTTCATTGTTATTTTCATCACACCATTTAGAGATGGGTGAATGAATTTAAGAGACTAGTTCTAGCTAGTGGATTGAACTCTCTAGTTCTCCATCCAGACTACTTCACTCATTTATATATCCTGCCTAACCCCTGTAAGCACTTGGGTTTGTGAGTCTTGATTTAAAAGAATCCTATATAAAATATCTCAGTGAATAAAAATGCCTCTGGTAAAGCAAATCACTCATTCTTTATATCTAAATTTTGTAGGTGATATTCCTCAAAGCAGAGCCCATCTTTGAAAGGGGTTTGGAACAATGTAGAAGGGTCTAAAAATATTTTTAACATAATCTTGTATCTTTAGCCATCCAAGTTTGTAGTTAAAAATGTGCTGAGTTTGTTCTTATGATAGTCCATAATGAGGGATCTCCAGAGTTGAAAAGCTTTTCCTACTGAACTCGGTCAGTAATGCCCCCCAATGGCAGAACCTGCCCTGTCTTCCATCTGGAACTGTACCACTAGTTTTATCATCCCCAAAGGTACTATTCTGACACACCTCATTAATTTTTACAGGGTCTTGACCCATAAGAATAAACAGTCTATGCTTCAATGTCTAAGTATGCACATAAAGAGAATAGAGGTTAGCTTAAGCGCTGTGTAGGTAATCTTGGATTCAAGAAAAAATATGTATGCTGAAAAGATACAAATTTCCTGTGGTAGTTATTTAAGCTTCCAAGCAACTATAGTGTAGCTTAAGATACTCCAAATCTATGTGGAAGTATAAAAAAACCTACCAATTATTATTGCTAATTGCTTATGTATAGTGTCATCATTCTAGCAAGCTTCTTCCATGCTGATGTATTCCTAGCTTTCTGTGACTGGACCCACCTATGGATGAGAAGCTCAAAGAGAAAGTGGTTAAATAATTCAAACTTCTCTCCCCCGTATGAACATCAAATCCTTAAAAATTCCGAAAGTCAGTATACAATAAAGTTAGTTGTGCAGCCATAATTAAATAATTGGTCATGGGGGAAAAATAAAGCCAAACCACAATGACTCATACGAATAACAGAAGTCAAGACTGAAAAAGAAAATCCAGATATATCCATAAATTGGATCCTAGCTCCAAAATGTTAACCTTTTTTTCCAAATAACTTCTTTTAACAGAACTCTAATAATTAAGCAAATCGATTAGCACTTCACTGCCCAGTTTATTTCTGGTAGGAGTGGTCAAGAAAAAAAGTAAAATAATAAAGGCTAATATTTACTGAGTTCTCACTAAATGTCAAGTGCTTTTACCCTAGTTATCAAATTTCATCCTCATAAGAGCTATTATTATATCCATTTTGCAAGTAATGGAGAAAAAGTCTTGGGACAGTTTAAGTGAATTGTCCAACGTCACTCACACAGCAAGTGATGGACCCAGTCTCTCTTCTTCAGAGCCCACACTCAGAACCACCATCCCTGACTGCCATCCTAGGAAGCAATTTCATTCTATAGTATTCTTTCAAGGCAACAACTACTTTCAGAAACATTCTGGTTGTGTAACAGAAGTAAGAGTCTGAAAAAGGGAAAATGTTTTACAAGTTGTCTCTTTGAAACCCCTCACCCTTTTTGAGGAATAAAAACCTGCATTCCTGCCCAACACTAGTAATCAGAGGGGCAGAGAGTGTTCTTTGTTCTTTATTTTCTAGTATCTTAAACCACAGGGGATGGCTCAACAGAATTATTCGGATAGAGGTCATGAGATCATCTTCACTGGAGATGCTATAGTTAAACAGCAATAGCCTGAAACTGAAAACCCCCTTTAAAGGCCCTATATTTCTGCTTAGAGTGGGGATGATGATACTTTAAGACGAGAGTCTGCCATCCTCCTCATTGCCTGGCAAATTAATAAACTTCTCTTTCTTTTTCCTCAAACCACTTGTTCTTGTTCTTCATTCAGCCTTGGAGACAAGTACCAAACATTCAGTAACAGTTGTTGTATTATAAGAAAAGCCCTAATGATGTTTGAACACTTTTGCTCAGATAAACTCCCACTGGGTATGAAAAATTCTTATTGTTTGCCTTCCCTGAAATTGCCTCCAATAAGAGGCCACAGGAGTGGAAGATGCTAGAAAAAAAGGCCATGGGAAGCCTGAGTCACTCCTCGCACATTCAATATATTATTCATGAACCCATAGAAGAATAGAATAATGAAAAGGAGAAAGTGGGTATTTTTTCTCCTAAAACTTAAATTACTCATTTCTATATTTTACTTGAAAATAATGGACTACTAAGCATCAGTAACCACAGATTGCATTGCAGTTCATCTAGACATTTAAGTACATTTCCTCTTATAGGTGAAACTGACATAAGACAGGCCATAAGTCATAAAAATATGTTGAATTATAAAACAACTACTTCCCTATCAACTAGTACCTCAGTAGAATAAATATGTAACCACTACATCAGTCTTCTCCAGATTGAGAGGACAGAAAGCCACGAGTGAAGTCAATGAAGCAAAGAAGTGATGGTGAGCACTAGACAACCATGTAGCCACTAATTTGGGTGGAAGCGTTGAAAATGGCCTTGTCAGAGCTGTCAACCTTTGATAAAGCTTCATAAGGCTCAGACACTCCCAGCCTGAAAGCTGCCAAAGTCTAGGAATCCAGCCTGACTAAAACGTAGCAGCTATTAGATCAGAATCCTTTCCTGAAATTTCCTTTGTTAATTCCTCATACACAAGGTTCCCACCATAAAAAAAGAACAAAACAAAGTCAAATAAAGTCTCTAGTTCAATTTTGCTTCAAATGATAGTTAGTTCACAGGATTAGTGCATCAGCTAGCATATAATTAAGTGTCCGCTGTTATGGAGAACAGTGTGATGTGTCAGAAAGAGCATGGACTGTGGAGTTAAACCTGTGTTCAAATCCTGGCACCACTACTGAGTAAATTGACTTATTTAATTAACAATCTATCTGGGTTTCAGTTTGTGTATCTGTAAAATGGAAAGAATTTCACAGGTTTTATGAAAAACTAAGTGAGAAAATGTATATAAAAGATGGAGTAAGTCCTTGGGATGTTCTTGCTTCCTCTGTAATAGAAGCTCCTATTATTTTCCGGCATTAGATGGGCACTGTTATGTTAGTAGCATGGGGAGTTAATAAATAAATAAAACTTGGGCCCTCCCTTTAGGAGCTTACAATCTATATTGTGAAACAAAGATAACAAATATAAAAACATAGCTATTAACAAGCACAGTAGTATTTGAAGAGAGGAACAGACTGTTGTGGGACAGAACAACCAAAGAGAATTCATGGTGGAAACATGTTGACTGGGCTCAGAAGGCTGAGGAAGATCAAGGATGTGAGAACTCAATATCTAGCTCTTATTTGTAAACACATTTTCAGAAGTAATGATGACTCCATCATCAAAACAGAAGACTCAGTGAACAAGGGAGCAATGTTTGACATGATGGAATTCTACACATGACAAGTTCTAAACCTTTGCTATTCAAAGCGTGGTTCGTAGACCAGTTATGCGGCAATTCAGAGTTTGTTAGATATGCAGAAACTCAGACACCACCCCAGAACTACTGACTCAGAATCAATATTTTAACAAGATCCCGAGTAATTTATGTGTACATTAAAGTTTTAATAACATAGTTGTAAACTATAAGAAAATCTCCAAAACAATAAGGCTTATACATTTTATGTTTAGACAAACACCAGGGTTCTAAGACACTTCTGACATGATAAATACTGCTCTAAAATATCCTCATCTATAAGACAGAGATGATCATACTTGCGCATCAGGGCTGTTATGAGGATTAATGGACATAAGCATATGTAAAGCCTATACCCTTTTTAATCCCACAAGGGAAAACCATGTTTTTTTAATCTTTATATCATTTACTCTTAGCATAGCATTACACACAAAGTGCATACTTAATAAATATCTGTTAAATAAGTGAATTAATACATGAGTCAAGGGGTTTTAGAATGTTAGCAAGTACATTTTGAAATGGATGACCATAGGACCAAAGATTATGTCTATAGACAAAGAATGCTGAAACAAGGAAGCACTTTCAGATTAAAATGTGCACACTCATTTAGTTACAAAATCTTTTCATGGTTAAAGAAAGAAAAATTGTAATAAAATGGTGAAACTTCAGTTACAAATTGTATTTGTCATAGAAAATTGGATGTATCACTTATAATGATCTCACCAGCCTCGCATTACACACTGCAGAAATTTTGTTATTAGTTATAACACAAGTTTTCTCTTAGCAGACTCAAATTATGCAATAAGTTTATTTAATGATTCAAATCCAAATATAGGCCAAAGCCTCATTCTTCCACACCTTCAAGAAGTATATAGTCTAGTGGGGTTAGAGACATGTAATCAGCAATTGGAATGAAGAAAATGTCTTAATGGGAGGATATTCTAAAGAATGGTGGTAGCATTAACAAAAGAGCTGCCTCAGGCTGCCTGGGAAAGGAAGGGTAGACTTCAGAGGGAAGATAGGAAGCTGAAACCTCAGGGATGAGTTGTGTGTCAGGTGAACTAATGGGGGTAGGGTACCACATGGACAAAGACAGAACACACTGGAGTATAAAGAGGGACAGCAGCAAGAATAAAACAGAAGAAGTAGACAGGGACCACATCATGATGGCTTTGAATTCTACACAAAAACTTTACTTTTGAAGCTATGGAAGTCACTGTAAGAACTTGAGTAGGGAAGTAAAATGACTACATTTGCATTTGGGATAGGCCAATTTGGCAGCAATCAGAAGGGTGGATTAAGGGGATGGAGGGAGAGGCAACTGGAAGGAGACTAGAGATTGGCAGATAAGTATGGGAATTGATGCACTAGATGAGACAGTGGCTTGAATTGTGTCACTGATAGTCAGGATGGAGAAAAGGGGATGAAACAAATTGAGAGTTGGAATTAGTAGAATTGAAGGATTGATTGGGTTAATGGTTTTCTAACCACCAAGAAAACCTCCAAAAAGTTAAAAATTGCACAATGCTAGTGAATTCATTTTTAGTTTAAGTAAGTATGCTCTGTCTTGTAACAAACAACTTTTGTAATTTTAGGATGAAACTGGCAGGTTTAAATTTGGCATAATGTTGGATAGCAATGCCATTCAGCGAGATAAGGAATATAGGATAGCAAGCAGACTAAACAGAAACCAGTTTAGTTGAGGATGTTGATATTAAAGTGCCTGTGGTTCACCTAATAATGTCTGGTCTCCTCTCTTTTTTATTTCAAAATACTAAGGGGATACAAATGTTTTTGTTACATGGATAGCTTTTATAATGCTTAAGTCAGAACTATAAATGTGCCCATCACCCAAATAGTGTTCACTGTACCAGCTAGATAGGTTTTACCCCTCCCCCTCCTCCTTCTCCCATTCGTGATTCCCAATGACCTTTACTTCTCTCTGTGGCAATGTATGCCCATCAATTAGTTCCAAATTATTAGAAAGTACATGTGATGTTTGCTTTTCCATTCTTGAGATACTTCACTTAGGATAATGGTCTCCAGTTCCATCCAAATTGCTGCAAAAAACATTAATTAATTTCTTTTTATGGCTGACTAGTATTCCACGGTATACATACATACACCACATTTGTTAATTCACTCATGAATTGCTGGGCACTTGGGTTGACTGCACATCTTTGCAATTGTGAACTGTGCTGCAATAAACATCCGAGTGCAGATGTCTTTTTGATACAATGACTTCTTTTCCTTTGGGTAAATATCCAGTAGTGGGATTGCTGGATCAAATGGTAGGTCTACTTTTAGTTCTTTGAGAAATCTCCATACTGGTTTCCATAGAGGTTATACTAATTTGCAGTCCCATCAACAGTGTATAAGCATTCCTTTCTCTCTGCATCCACACCAGCATCTATTGTTATTGGACTTCTTAATAGTAGCCATTCTGACAGGGGTAAGGTGATAAACTGAGAGTAAATTACAATTATGGGTCAAGTCTTAGTCAAAGTAAATTGAGGCTTCTTTCTTCAGGAGAAGTTCACAAAAATAAACTTTTAAAAGCCTAATATCACAAACAGTAATGGTTTAATCTCCCTTCCAGGTTCATGGGAGACCAGGGGAACAAAGGCTGGTTCAGTTTGAGGTTTTAAGGCACACTTGGATACTTGGATATGGGACTACATGAGGCTGGCCTAGATCTACAGATTTGTGACAACACTGAATATGTTTGTTTCTGGGTCCAGACATGGGCGGGTATGATGGAAACCAGGGCAGAGGTTAAACACCAAGGAAGTAGAGGTCAAATAAGAGAAATGCACAGAAATTGAAAAAGAACATCCTGAGTTTTAGAGAAAAAAACCCTCCTTCTCTCACCATGCCTTCTTTTGCAATCTCTAACCCTGGTTCTCCAGCATAATGATTCTCAGAGCTACCCTTTGGAACCACGTGGAGAGCTATTTGAAGATCCTGATCCTGACTGTACACTCAAAACTTCTAATTGGTCTGCAGTGGGGAACTGCCACCCTAGGACACTACCATGCTAGTGTTACTTAAAGCTCAGCACTTGCCCTCGAGGTCACATCAGAAGGATGAGGACAAGTGGGTTGAGGAGAAGAAAAGAGAGAGTTTATTACTTTGCCAGCAAAGGAGGAGGGTGGAGACTCCTGTCTGAAATGCCATCATCCTAATAATAAGCAGAAATACAGAGCTTTTAAAGGGTGGGCTCTCAGCTTCAGGCAATTGCTGTTCACCTACAGTTGATGATCCTGATCATTCTGCTGAAGATAATCTCATGACCTCCACCCAGGACCTCCCTCCCAGGTCCAGCTGAACCATCTCCTGTAGCACAAAGAACAAAAGACTTACCCTGCTCCTCCCAGCCACTAGCCTGAGGCAGGGATGCAGGTTTTAGTTTTCAAAAAGGAGTAGAGGATGTTTTCAAGAGGTAGAAAATATTTCACCTTTTTTTTTTCAGGCCATTCCCTCTGCTACATATTCCTCACTCTCGATATTTCCCTTCCATGTCTATGGGAGGGGGGTGACTGCTCTGTTATGCTAGTACATTCTCAACCCTGGCTGTACATTGGAAACCTCTGGGGCTTCTAAAACATGCCATGCCTTGGCCCCACCTCTCAGAAATTCAGTTAGTCTGAGGTGGGGCCCTGACATCAGGTGTTTCTAAAAGGTGGCAGATGGGTGTAATGTGAAGCCAGAGTTCAAAACTACTGCCAACCTTCCCTAAGAGAGAGGTTCTATATTTTCTCCCCTGAGAGTTCCCTCAAACCCACTCTTAAATATAACTTTATCTTTTACGTAACTTAGACTATGGGAATCTGATATAAGCTCTATCATCTTTTCTCCTTTTCTTCTTCTTTTCTATCACTTTGATTTTTGATCAAGAAACATGTCTATCATCATAATCTCACAACCATTCTCATCCGGATAACTGATGATAAAGATGATAAAACCATCTCCCCTTCTCCAATGGACTTTTCTTTCTGATCACAACCATGTGAAGTCTCTGTCACTTTAAAAACAAAAACCAAAGACAAACAAAATGACCTTCCAAAAACCTTGTTAACCCTTGAGGTGTCTCTCCATTGATTTCTTTCCCTTCAAAGACAACCTTCTTCGAATAATAAGGTCTCCTTAGGAAGATGGTTGGTGTAGTGATTCCTGATGGTCTCTACTAACATAGGGAAGTAGAAAAAGCTGAAGAGAAATAACCTACTTCAGAAACTCTAGTCAGGCACCAGGAGAAGGGTCTTGTATCAAGCAGAGTCAGAGAGGAAAATCCAGAGTATGTTAACAAAAGTAGAAACTCTCATATATAAGGACAAATAATTGATCTGAAAAGAAGATAAATTCTTATAATATCAAATACATATAAAAGATGAAAAAATAAATTTCAGGCACTTTTACACTACTAAAATTGTATTATTTGGTCAAACCTGTTGCAATAAATCTGGTACAAAATATGCACTGCATAATATTTCAGGCAAGGATGGACTGCGTATATGACAACAGTTTCATAAAATTATAAAGGAGTTGAAAAATACTTATGCCTAATGCATCCAGGCCATTATAATGCCCAATGCAATACTTACATGTTTGTGGTGATGCTGGTGTAAACAAACCTACTGCTCTGCCAGTCATATAAAAGTATAGCACATACAATTATGTACAGTACATAATACTTGATAATAAACTACTATTTACTGGTTTATGTATTTAGTGTACTATACTTTTCATCATTATTTTAGAGTGTATTTCTTCTGCTAATAAAAAAAAAAGTTAAAAGAATACAGCCTCAGGCAGGTCCTCCAGCAAGTGTTCCAGAAGAAGACATTGTTATCATAGATGACAGCTCCATGTGCATTATGACCTCGGAAGACCTTTCAGTGGCCAAGATGTGCGGGGGGAAGACAATGATGTTGATGATTCTGGCCCTGTGTCAATCTAGGCTCATGTGTATGTGTCTTAGTTTTTAACAAAAAGTTTAAAAAAATTAAAAAATAAAAAATTTTAAGATAGAAATAATCTTACAGAATAAGGACATAAAGAAAATATTTTTGTACAGCTGTGCAATATGTTTGAACTTTAAGCTAAATGTTATTATCAAAGAGTCAAAAAGTTAAAAAGAATTAATAACATATTAAGTAACAAAAAGGTATAGTAAGCTAAAGTTAATTTATTATGGAAGAAAGAAAAATATTTTTTATAAATTTAGTGTAGCCTAAGTGTACACTGTTTATAAAATCTACAGTAGTTACAGTAATGTCCTAGGCCTTCACATTCACTCACCTTTCACTCATTGACTCACCCAGAGCAACTTCCAGTCCTGTAAGCTCCATTCATGGTGTGTCCCATACAGGTGTACCCTATTTTATTTTTTATACTGTATTTTTACTGTACCTTTTCTGTGTTTGGATACACAAAAACCATTGTGCTACAATTGCCTACAGCATTCAGTACAGTAACACGCTGTACAAGTTCGTAGCCTAGGAGCAATAGGCTATACTATACAGCCTCAGTATGAGTAGGCTATACCATTTAGGTTTGTGTAAGTATACTCTATGATGTTCCCATGATGAAATCGCCTAATGGCACATTTCTCAGAACATATTGCCATTGTTAAGTGACACATGACTATATAGATCAAGTATATAAATTTGGTTCAACAATAGCTTGGAACAAATTGAGTAAATAAGGTCAAATTCTTGGTCATTTTGTAATATGACTTTAAAATGAATTTGCGGCTAATTTAAGTAATTACCTGATATATTTCAGTAATTTCTAGGGGCTATAAAAATAGCATACTTATAAACAACTATATGGGTAAAAAATGCCCTTCATATTTGTTCAAGGAGCAATGCCGAGGATGGGAGAAGTTACAAAAACTAACAAAAAAAACCTTCCCTTATCTCTCTTGAGAGAGGTAGCAACATCTTTGGTTGACTAAACTTGAACGTCAAATGAATTGACTTAAGAAAGATAAAAGATTGGGAATGCTTTAGTCCCACACTCTGCCCTACCTCATGCTGACCTCTAGGGAGAATTCAAGGTTATACCTGCCTTTCCACCACGATTGTCACCATCACCCCCGTAGAATATTTCACTTCCAACAAGCAGAGCTCTGACACAGGTCGAAGAGTCTTAAGGATCAAGCAGAGCTTTGGCTGGAGAATGAAAAGAATAAAAGTAACTCTCAATTATTTTTTCTCTCCCTTTTGGAAAGCTTGGTGCAAAAGCTAAAAAGAACCTATAAAAAGAAGAACAAAGAGCTTAGGTGATTCTACCTTAGTCTGAGGGAAGGATACCTTGAGGCTCATGCATAGCAAATCTAGCTCACCAGGCTAAAGAAGCAGATGGAGTTGGCGAAGTAGCAAGATTTCGACATATGCCTGAAGTGGGCCTGAATATATTACCCTGAAACCAAATGATTCAAATGTTATTTTCAGGATTTAGATATATTAAGTCTTATATATCTAAGTTCTCAAGTAATTACCATTATCTCTTGAAGCCAGGCATAATTTCTTGCTTATTAATTGTTCAGTATCATGTGTTGAAATGAAATTTTTTGGCCTTAGTTTGCTTAGTGGGTCATAATTAGTAAAACCTGCTTTAAAAAGTTGTGGAAGAATAAATGAAATGCCCTTCGAAAAACTGAATGCTGCATAAGTGCAAGATATTTCTACTGTTAACTGCAATGTGATACTATAACCTCCTTACTGTACATCCATCAGCAATCTGCCTGTCAGTTCACCAAGCTTCATTAAGAGACTAACAGATGGGCAACATAAAAGCTCGCATTTGGGGGATATTGGTTTTGCCCTTTGGCTCTCTGCCCTCAGGCCTAGAGTGTGGCCCTTAAATCCATCTCCCCAAGAGACTGCAGGAGATGCTTGTGTGGTCAAACTGGTTCTGCCATTGGTCTCATTCCAACCAAAGCTCATTAGTTTTACTTTTCCCTTTGGATTCGTGGATTAAGATTTTATTTGTTGCATAATAGAAGTTACTAGCAGCTTATATTTTTTCTTTATACCTTGGCATTGAATCAGTAATGTATCCATCGTGTTTCCTTTATTAAGATTAAATGCTGGCTGTATGTCCTTTGAGTTGGTTGTCATTCTAAACATTTATGAATTACTCTAATAATAATAACATGCTAGTCATTCTATATCTCTCATCAAGATAAAATAAAAACAAATTAGTGCCCTAATTACAATTTTAAAAATCTAAATCTGTACCGTCCAATATGGTACGCTTTATATATGGCTGCTGAATACTTGAAATGTGACAAGTCCGAATTGAGAAGTGCTGTAAATATAAAACATATACCAGATTTCAAAGTCTTAGTATGAAAAAAATACATAAAATATCTCAATAATTTTTAAATATTGATTGTACGTTGGGATGATATTATTTTGATTACATTGAGTAAAACAAAATATATTCTTAAAATTAACGCCACTGTTTCACTTTATTCTTAATGTGGTGACTAGAAAATTTAAAATTTAGCCATTTGGAAAATGGCTTACACTATATTTCTATTGGACAACTTTGATTTAGATGTTCAGAGTCTTTCCAGAGATTTTTATTCTTGACTCTGATTGGTCTTGCTAATTTAATTCTAATTTACCCTTTCTTATGGGCTTGTTTAAAATTTGTTTATTATCTTACTTCTGGAATTGACAAGAATATAAAAGGTAAATTAAATAAAACTAATTAATGACCATTAATTAGGTTTAAATGGTACTGACTTGCCAAGTGCTTCGGAAGCCCTTTAGACACCTGCATTAATGGCTTTGTGCCATGCCAAGTGATACCAAGTACTAAACTAGAAATGCCTTAACATTGTTCTTGCCTAGAGGCGACCTCCTCAGCCTGGAGCTCCACAGAGCATAATGAACAGTGAGCGACACATCATGGTCCACGCGTTGATGTATGTGTTGGGAAAATGTCATAGCACTTTTTCCAAAACAGCATCATGCAATAGAATATAAGAAATTAGAAAAGTAGATTTGTTCCTAGTATTCGTGATTTATTCTTAAACTCAGCTTTCATTATGTAGGCAATGTAATGTTTTTATGATGTATGACCACCTATTCATACATCAGAGGTATTAAAAAAATGGGTGATCACTATATTGGGGGCCTACAAAAAGAAAAGAAAATTCTCTCCAGGAAACTAAGAGAAATAATGAAAGATGAAAGAAGGCCTAGTGTAAAAAAAATAATAATAAAAGTTCACCAACCACCCCTCCATGCTACTGGTTTCACCATTGCACTGAAAAGCAAGAATCATAAGAAAATAGCCTAACCATGAGAAAATAGTGATGTCATTCTGATCTGAAATATACAGCAAGGCCTTTATTAAATATCACTGAGTCCAAAGGAAGTATAAGACTAAGATGAGCCCATTCGTGCAAAAGAAATAGAAGCCTGCAAAAAGACAAAGAACATGCAAAAGAGGGAGCTGATAAAGACTCAAAATGAGAATAGCTGCATTAGGAAAATTGTTCTGCGTAATCTTTCTACCCTTCGCTGAGAAAGTGCATTTTTAGCTATGACGGGATATTTGAAAAGGGAGAAAGTTATTTTTTACAAGACAAGCTTCTAATAAGAAATTTAATGAGAAAAAATCATTCAGTGGCTTTAATAATGCAAAGAGAGTATACTTAGAATAACTTAATGATAAACATGTTTAAAAAACATCACAAAGAAGGAAATGAAGAGGCAACAAAAGACTGCTTGACATTTATATACAGAAGCACTTGGTATTATTCTATTTCAGTTCATCTTTAAGCTTCCCATTTTCCGGGTAGACAAACTGAAGTATTGAATATAGTAGACTTGGCCAAAATTATAAAAAGCCTGTGAAACACCAGAACTAGCAGTAAATTAATTTCCAATTGCCTTTTTTACTAATTTCTCAGAAGTTCCTTCCCCATGCATCCTGACCATAAGACTTGTTATGCTTAGGACCATGTGAATGGCTTTTAAGAAATCTAACATGAAAGAAATACTCTTCATAGAGCCTTTACCGGATGGACGGTCTTTGAATCAAGTTCAATTTTTAAGACATTGTTCTGCAAAATCATGCTGAACTCCTGCTCCAAAATGTGACTACTATTAAACAGTTAGTGATATATCCTACAAATTTTTTATAAAATAGACACAATCATATACTTTTTAAAATCAAAATGAGATTGGGTTATACATAATATTCTAAAGTTTTCTTTTTGCAATATATTATAGACATTTTCCTTTTCAATATTTCATTATTTTTTTAAGTCACATAGTTTGCCACTCTACAAATGTCCCATAGTTTTCTCAACCGCCATATGAATGACTATTTATTTAGGTTATATATAATTTCTCACCATTACAAACAATACTACAGTTCAATTTTTTGGTTTACATTTTGCAACTCATATAACAATTTTGTAGGATAAATTCCTAGAGGTGGAATTTCTAATCAAAGATTACTACATTTTTAGGGCTTTTGACAGATATTGTAAAAATTACCCTTCAAATCACTTGAGCCAATTTACATTCTCACCAGAAATAAATGGAAGGGCCTGTTTTCTCATACCATCACCAACACTGAATGTTATCAATTATTTTAATCATGCCTGATAGGAAATGAACATGTCTCAATTTTTACTACATTTAGATTTTTTTATTTTTGGCAAATTAAAGTTGAGAGGTTTTTTTCTCATTAAGTTTATCTTTTATTCTCCACACTTTTGTTTAATTGGTCTGTCCTGGTGCTATTGTGAAAAGGAAAATAATATACAAAGTTCTCTGTCTTGAGACTTAAATGGTATATTTAAAATATTTATTTGATTCCAGGTACTGGCAAATATAATTCAGTGCTGAGTACACTACGAGTACGCTCCAGTATTATTTCTAACATCTTTGGTTTAACTTTTCATCAAACAAAGCAGAAATCAGTATTATTCCATATAAAGTACTAGGAGTAGGGAATATTTTCATTTGGTCTGTATTCAGCAGAAAATCAAAACTTTCAGTATTCCCCAATTCAAAATTACAACACACTACTTATATGCTTTTCTCTTCAAAAAATTTCTGTCTTTCATGAACACAGACTCAAATTCAAAGAGAGATTCTTTCATAAGTTTATGCAAAAATAAGAGAAGGGCTTTGAGATTGCCATAGAAATTGACATTTCTACTGTGCATCTTAAAGACGATGTATGAGAACATTAATGAAGCCTTTGAAGGTTTAAAATGCATCAAATTAAAAACCATGTCCATTAAAGAAATTCTTCTGGCATCAATCTGTCAATGTTTCTGGGCAGAAGAAAAAAGGATTCTTTTTAAAAATTGGAACACAGTCGGGGATAAATATATTTTCTTTATGGAGACTATCTAGATATCTCGTCGTTGGATATTAATGTTAAGATGAAAGCAGATTTGTGCCTGTGGACAGGACAGTAAGTGAGTCACAAAAAGAAAACAGCTTTCAAATTACAAGAAATCGGAATGCTTACAGAGTATCATCAGATCTTGAGGATTTGAAGACAACTTTAAAAGATATAAAGTTGAACCACTTATCTATCTACTGTTTAAAGCTTCTCCACAGTAGATTGGTCAAATGTTCATTCGCCTGATGTCTAAATACATGCAATGATAAGGAATGCATGCATACTTTCCTGGGAATCCCATTTAAGCTCTGGGTAGCCATGATCATCAGTAAGTCCTTCTTAGTATGTTCTACTGAAATCTGTTTGCTTCTACTTAATAGTTATTGATTGTACTTACACATTGGCATTACACAGGAACTCTTGGTTTGCTAATTCTACACCCTTTCCAACCTCCTCTTTTCACCTTCTACAATACAGGCAGGAAAACTAATCCTCACTTTCCTGGTCTCCATCTCACCCAGGGCTTGCCGGTATCACCCATTCTGGCTAACAAGACATATCCATATGCAGGTCCTGGGAAAGCTTTTGTCATCCATTCCCTGTTCTTTCTGCCTTGAGAATAGACTTGACTGAGCTACAATTGCTGCTTACAACCAGGAATGAAAGTTCACAAGAATCAGACATTTGCCTTCACGTGTCTAAACCACTGAATGCTAGCAGCCACCTACTTTCAGACTTCTTGTTATTTCAAAAAAGTATAGGTTGGTGCCAAAGTAATTGCGTTTTCAGGATCATGAATTTTAAATCATTATAACTAGGCTCAATCACATCTTTATTAATCAAAACAGGAACCATTACAATCAACATATTTTTGCCAATAAGAAATAAATTTGTTTATTCCTGTAGCATAAAAATCCATGCTTCAGGAAATCGATGAACTCTTGGAAAGCATTTTCTGCATCCTGCTGGTTGTGAAAGTGTTTTCCCTGCAAAAAGTTGTTGAGATGCTTGAAGAAGTGGTAGTGGGTTGCCAAGAAGTCAGGTGAATATGGCGGATAAGGCAAAACTTTGTAGCCCAATTCATTCAACTTTTTTGATGAACGGTCGGGCATTGTCATGGAGAACTGGGCCCTTTCTGTAGACCAATGCCAGCTGCAGGCATTGCAGTTTTCAGTGCATTTCATCAATTTTCTGAGCATAGTTCTCAGATGTAATGGTTTTGCAGGGATGCAGAAAGCTGTAGTGGATCAGACCAGCAGCAGACCACCAAACAGTGACCCTGACCTTTTTTTTGTGCACGTTTGGCTTTGGGAAGTGCTTTGGAGCTTCTTCTTGGTCCAGCCACTGAGCTGGTTGTGGCTGGTTGTCATATAAAATCCACTTTTTGTCACATGTCACAATCCCATTGAGAAATGGTTCATTGTTGTTGCCTACAAGAGAAGATAACACTTCAAAACAACAATTTTTTTTGATTTTCAGTCAGCTCATGAGGCACCCACATATGGAGCTTTTTCACCTTTCCAATTTTCTTCAAATGCTGAATGACCATAGAAGGGTCGACCTTAAGTTCTTTGGCAACTTCTCGTGTACCTGTAAGAGGATCAGCTTCGATGATTGCTGTCAATTGGTCGTTGTCAACTTTCAATGGCCGGCCACTGTGTGCCTCATCTTCAAGGCTCTCATCTCCTTTGCAAAACTTTTTGAACCACCACTGCACTGTAGGTTCGTTAGCAGTTCCTGGGCCAAATGCCTTGTTGATGTCGTGAGTTGTCTCCACTGCTTTAGCTTTACAACCCATTTTGAACTCAAATAAGAAAATGTCTCAAATTTGCTTTTTATCGAACATAATATCCATAGTCTAAAATAAATATAAAATAAACAGCAAGTAATATGTCATTAGCAAAAAAACATAAAGCAAGAAATGCGCATTAAAATGATGTATAACATAACCACATTTACTAAAGAAAGTATTCCAATATCAAATAGCAAATGCCAACAATCCTAAAACTACAATTACTTTTGCACCAACCTGATAAACCCATAAATCCTGACAGATTTTAATCAGAATTTCTGATGCTTGCTCCTGAAGACAAACCTATTTAACATGTATACCATGTGGTCACACTGAAAAGTCAAATACTTATTCCATTTGATAACACCACACATCTTAATGGAGAAAAATATTTTAATAAACTGGTACAACTAGTCAGATTGAAGACACTCTCACCTTCGAATGTCAACAACTAGACTATATCTATAATATAACCACAATTTAAAAACTATCAGGTAGAGTAAACCCAAACGCAAGAGAATTTAGTATGTGGAAGTTAGGGACCCCTGAATCCTGATCGAAGGCCACGTAAGCAATTTATTCACTGTTCCTGGTCAATTCCTTCTTTCTTATCTTCTCTTTCTAGTCCTATCTTACTTCACATCCAAGTTCACATTAAATTAAAATTTCTGAACCCTGGAGACGCCTGATAGAACAATCCAATTTTTTTCCTCTTTCTTTTTTTTTTTCAAGTCTATCAGAATGTCAGTTTTCTGCAGATTACTTGCAGCCATAGTTTAATCTCAAAACAGAGCACAAAATTTCAGCTTCTCCAGGGTTATCAAATTTGAGCCTCAAGTTGCAATGTCATTTAGAAATAGTTAGCTGCTCTAATCTTTGTAGATTAATAGCAAAATTCCCTACCAGAAATTTCTAAAACTTTGACCTCTTTTTATAGCTTTTCTTAATGCATAACACTAATAATGCATAAGAGAATTATTATAAGTAGTCTCTTCCAGGAATTAAAAATATATCAGAATAAATCTGAATTTCTCCCATAATTCAATCCTTTTTAAAGAAAAACTATAATTGTACAATTATAGAATTATGATTTGATCAATTGCATTTCTGAATCAATAAGTAGGATTAGTTATATATTTCCCATCTATTTCAAAGAGAACTTAAGGAAAATAGTAGACTAGTTAAGAGAAAAGACTTTGACAAGGGTAAGATCTGGGCTTGAATTTGGATTTTGCCCATTATGAGCTGACTGATTTGGAACAAATTACTTCACCCCATTTATATTCATCATCAGTAAAAATGGAATAATTATACCTACATCTTATGTTTATTATGGGAATAAATTTAAATAATATTACACACAACATCATCTCCAGGACATAACTGTAAAATAAATGATTAGCTATTATCATTCCTAAAAAAAAATATTGGTACCCTTTGGTACCTCCATCCCAGTTTCCCTGAATTCTTTCTTTTGATTTGGTGGACCAACAACCTTAGTTTCTAGTATTATGATTCAAAAACATTGAATATCTAGCATGAATATAAATTCTTTATATATTTATAGAATTTCTTTTTTTAAAAAATCTCTGACCCATTGACCATCCTTTTGTAGAAAGAGAATCTAGGTGATTTGGCAGGAGGTTTTGAAAAGTACAGAAATGGTAAGGGAGTAGAGGTGAGAGCCCTGATGTCAGAGGAATGCCTTAGTTTGTATTAGCCCAGGAGGACACTCTGAGACAAGGGTTTGAGTGCAAGTGGCATTGTTGAGAAATGCTGGCAATAGTGCTAGAAATGCTGGGCAGGGACACAAAGAAGGGTACCTTATCAATCCCACTCCAACTGTAGGTGATGTGAGCTTAATCTCATTGAAGAAACTGAGAGCCAGTGAGAAATATACACCTTCGAATTTTTGCATCCAAGAGGCAGGGAGCTGGGGTATTTATATCCCAACTCCTGAGATCGTAGTTGACGGCTGCTCCCAGGAGTCTTTAATTCCCTGGCATTTCTGGCCTGCTGAGCATGGATCATGGACACAGCTGTTTTCTGTGGTTCCAGGGAAAAAGAAATCAGACACTGAGATGTAAATACTGGGAGATAGAAGTCGGGGGATCGGGAAGCCCAACGAATGATCAGAGAATGAGAGGAAGGGGCACTGATGTCGTGTACTTCGGGGCACCAAAGACTAAATCAAACCAGAAGAACAGGAGCTAAAACCAAGTCATGCCTCGTGGCAGGATAAATCCCAAGAGTAAAAATATTAGACAAAAGGAATCTGAGCAAAGGAAGCAAAAGGCTAAAATTTTTGTTGGGCGGAAATGCTGGTAGCTCAGGAGAAAGCTGGAATTTTGCCTTAGAGTACATGGTACACACCTCAGCCCAAGCATTTCACTTGGGTATACCCTAGCAAGAAATTCACGGTGCTATAGGTCCTTCTCCTGAGGTACACTGGCATACCCTGGGCCTTCGGGTGCACCTTTTATCTAACTGGCTACTGTAGAACATATGGTACTTCTCAAAGCATGCCCATGCATGCTGCCATCCCAGTCCCACTTTTCAGAGCCTTGGAAGAAGTCCATTTTGGAACTCCTCCTCAGGCCTGATTTTTCCTCTTTAAGAAAAATTCAGACATCTCCAGATTCCAGAAATCCTATGGTACCCGACACTTTGCTTATTGGCATGACATTTCCTGCATTTTCCCGGCCTGCTGCACGGAATTCATTGGGTACCGTCCTCCTCCTCCAGAAGGAAGCCGGGGGCTGCAGGCTGAAGCCCAGCATCTAGGCTGAAGTAGACCTAAAATTGTGTGAAACTTGTAATACCTGACCTCTCCTTTCCTGACTTCCTCAGCAAACATTTATTAAGCACCTACTTTTCTCTCATTTATACCTCTGACAAGAGTTACAGAGGCAAGGAGAGCAGAAAATCCCTCTTACATGATCTGTCAGTTAATGGTAAGGAGGTCAAAGATGTAGACCAGATAACCATGATTACATTATCTCTTCTTCTCTAATGGTCTGGTTTTTTTGTTTGCTTGTTTTCTTTTTTTCATTTTTTTTTTTTTTGTGTGTGTGTTTAGGCACAGCAGAGGAGATTTTTTAATGTCTGAATGCCAAAGTCTGTTTCCACCCGACCCCTGCCCCACTCCTGACCAGCCTGTCCCAGGCAGACCTCAGTCAAATCCATCTTTGAGACTGGAGACCACATGTACCACTAGCAGGCAGCAAACACCAGTGGGGTCCTTCTTAGACACAGTGGATGTCATTAGCATTCACCCCATTCATGTTCATCATCAGTAAAAAGGGAATAATTTGAGGGGCTTGTGGAACATTTGCAAAGAACTATTCAATAGTTTTAAATGTTGGGCTTCTTTGAAGAACAATTATACTTAGGGAACTTTAAGAATTTAGGACTTTCTCAGATAAGAATTACAGGATTTGCTTTGTACAGAATAACTTTTCATTGAGAGTTATAATCATTTATTTTATTGATTATTTTCATTTTTTATAAACCCCTGTGGATTTGATGTGTTAAAATAAAGATCTCTCGAAGGAGGCAATTCTCACTTAAAAAAAATGGCTGTTGATCAATGTAGAGTCATCCTTACAGATTAATGTAAAAAAGAAACATGTTTAAAAGACTATTTGAAACTAGAGACATTTTAAAAGGAAAAATCAATTAAATAATATGTTTCTAGATCCTTCTCTGAAATATACTTGTTTTCTATTTTATACAGTGAGGTTTTTTTCAGGTACCTGGAGATATGAATGAACATCCTTAGAAATATAACTGAATCTTTATTTCTTTGGGAGTATCATTATCCTTGCAATAAAATGATAAAGCTGAGAATGGTACCATAAACTCAACTCTAAATAACCCATACTAACAAAGGAAAAATGCTGGTTGAATGACTTTTTAAGCACACAAAAAAGCAATAATTTACAGACATTTCCCAGTGAGAACATGGAAGCAAGGCAAGAAGGAAGAGGGAAATAAATTAGGATGCTAAATTTTGCCTTCCTTATGTCAAGGAAACTAGTGGTCATTTAAGAAGAAAAATGATAATCCCTTCTCAGGGCCCCATCTGATTCCAACAGCTTTGTAGGCTGACTCCTATTAGTTCCTAATGGGAAATTCAATGTGGGTAGAATACAGCCAGTTTGAAAAAAAAGCACCTTTAGGGAGGTCTTTACTTTCCACTTTACCACAGACTCCATCATGCCCTATTATTCATAACCCTACCCTGATTTACACCTTTCTTTACTCAGCCTGGTCTCTGCAGGCATGTCACTTGGGGACTCCCCTCCCACATTACCCCCACCCCGCCAAACTATTCTATTTGCCATCCCAGAACAATATTCACTCCATAATTCCACTCTCAAATAGCCTCCCTCATTTCCTCTCCCCCTGTCTAAACCCCATTTCTCTGTAAAATCCACTCATATGACAATCCCTTCATGAAGAGGTATCTGAACTTATCACACTTATTATTTATAAGAATTGGTGCACTGGTAAATGTTTAATAACTGGCACTCCCTGATTTGTGGTGTTTGCCAATTTCTGTGGTATAAATTCTCTCACCATGGCCAATTTCAAAACTTGGAGTTGGAAAGATGCCCACAATCTGCTCTAAGAACTGGTGAGAGCTGACTCCAACACACAATTGTTTTACAGGAATAAATGGTCCATAACTTTGTAAAATGGTATCAAGGTGTTATTTCTAAGCTAAGTTAGGTACTGTGGTAGAAGCAGCACAGAGTAGAAGTAAAGAGAACTGAGTTCTAGTTTTGAGATTATGTAACTAGGTGACTCTAAAGCCACTCAACAACTCTGGGTCTCAGTTTTCTTACCCATACAATAGCAAGAGCACACTAAATAACCTTCTGTGCTAACAGTCCTCTGATTCTGTGTCACTCTTCCTATGATCATGTATTACCACCTCCGCTGAAACCTCCTTGCATGTAGACCATGCCATAACATATTATGTCCTCACCACACCACGTACAGTGACTTGTACTTAATGCATGCTTCATAAATAGTTGCTGAATAAGTGATTTTCTTGGGTAATGCTGGAGGTAGCCTGAGTGTATGATGGCCTAGTGGTATAGAATAGGGTATGGGGTTAGAACATGGAAAAAGAATCAAGTGATTAATTGGAAAAATAATTTTCTCTATGAATATTTTCCAGGTTGGTACCAGACTAAATGAGAAGTGCCATATTTAGTTGCACACCACTTCTGCTCCTTCTCCCCTCTTCAGGGTCACCCTACACAGGCAGCAAGCCATCCTCGTCCGACACTGCCTCCTGGTGGAAATTTCCCTTCCCCACCATCATTTTTCTACCTTCAAGATCACACTAAACTGTGTTTTTAGCATTTCTTTGTCATTTGCATTTCTTTCTGTCATATATCACTGTCGAATTTATCTCAGAGAAAAGAATATCTTTTTTTTCTTTACCAATTTCTTTCTTTTCATTTTTCTCATAATGGTACTCTGAATTGTGGCTGATTGGGGCACTATTAATACTCACACAGCTAAGGACAAGAAGACTTTATGTATCAAAGGAAAATTGGACATTCAACAGAATAATAAATAAGATTCTTTCTACCTTAGATTTTTCAAGGCCCCAAAGGCCTAGATATTATATAACAGTGAGGTAAGAAGTGCCCTGTGCAGAACTGCTAAGATCATAAAACCACTTCTGCCAGCATTAATGATCCCCAACCAATAAAATCTCCTGAGTTGGAAGAGCTAGAGCAAAAGCACCCTGTTGAGAGAGTTGTCGGAGTATGGTTCCTCCACAGGAGAAAATCCACCTCTTTGCTTTAAGCCCAAGTAAGAGGGACTTCAAGGGAACACTTGGGGAGTTTAACAAGTATCTCCCAGAGTTTAAGGGACTTTAAGCACTGGTATAAGGCACTGTGGCTAGACTGGTCTACAGGAGCAATGCAGAGAAAAAGGCAGGGATGGGGATTTCTGTACCGGATGTATGCTACACAGGAGGGAACAAACCTAGAGGTGTCTTGACAGGACTTTCTGGAAGGGCAAAGTGAACTGCCAGGAACTGAGGACAGTGTCAAAAGCAACGAGCTGCCTGAAGTATCACCTGTCTTACAGGTTATACTTGTAGTTGAGAGTCCCATGAGCAGAATCACTTCAAAAACACCCCCATGATAAAGTCAGCTTTGAACACCTATGGCGTCAAATCCAAATCACATCAACAAGATCTTTGCTTTCCCTTAACTCTCCTCCCTCATCCCACTCCAGTGCTGAAGGGGCCAGAAACCATAGCGAGTGATACACATACTTTACACGTATTCACATACACACATGCACACTCATATACACACTCACATACCCAGACACATACTCCAGGATTCCAATCCTTGGTCCGGCCCTGGCTGGAGAATGGGAGAAACTTTAAAGAGGACAACAGGTTTAGATTATTGTACTGGACTGAATTCTTTGAAGCTTTAAAGTGACTGGAGGATTATTGATTACAAGAGAGTAGAGAGTAACTTAAAAAGCTCTGAGATCTGCTCAAAATTTCATTCCAGAAATTCCAGGGGGGAAACTATTCAACAGAATGTTTTAAAGGTATGGTGAGAAAAAAATAAAGTTGCTTTAGGTGTTTTTGTGTTTTTTTTAATGAGTCCAGCTTTTTTGCCATAATGGTTACAGACTTAATGGAAAAAGATGGGCCTTCAACCCTTAAAGTACTTGAATGTTTTCAAGGCCACTTTAAAACACCTGGAAGCACTAATTCATCTGCCCACTCACCTGCCCATAACCAAGCTGTAAGCGCCCACATTTGAGCAAAGCAAAAACTATTTCTTCTTCCTCTATTTTTCCTAATTAATAGTATTAAAACTGTGTGTTTTCTATTGTTTTTCATTGAAAATACAGTGTATTTCTACTCCCCTTTAGATTTATAAGTGGGCTAGACCTAGGATCTGAAACACTACTTATAATATTATTCATAAAGAAAAATGTGTAGAACGTTCCAAAATCAAAGGTTAGAATTCAACCTATTTGGAGACTGTTTTCCTGTAATCTGTGCATACCCCAGTGATGACTGTACATGTGAGAGTAAAATAAAAATCTTTATTCAAAATGATAATCTCTGTATAGAACTTGTTATGTTAATCTCAAATCTCTCAAAGGATATAGTTGTTTTCCCCAGTAAGTCTGGTCTTGGGGATAAGAAAAACTTATTATTCTATCTGTATTCATTTGTCATGGTGTGTACAGTCATGATGTACCCAGCATAGAAACGGCACAAGCAAAGACTTCCAGGCTGACTGTCTCTTGGGGTCCAAGACACTTTAAATTGTCAGAGTTGATAAAGATATATTCTAAGAAATATGAACCTGCCCATTATTTTTCTGAGAGTAGCAGCCAAAACCAATAACAAAAAAATGACCCAACACTGCCAGGCTGGCAGGCATTCTTTACTACATTTCATGCCAATTATTTCTTCTCACATGAAAAGCAGGCATTAATTCTCAACCCCCGACCTGGGTTTCACATACCTGGGTTTCAGACCAAAAGAAACACTAGCTATCATAAAAATGCTCGACAGCCTGCCACACGATGAGGAATCCTTTTCGGCTTCCAGCCAACAAGTTTAGTTTGAGTCTGCAAAACTTTTATAGGGAGGAAAGGTAATGTAGGGGAGAAAGAGGATAATTGTCCTCCCTTCCTTGAGAGGTCTTATTTATCACAATATCTACTACATTCAGAGAGGAAGAGAAAAAAAATAATAATCTAGTATCTGCTAGTCTCCACAGTGTCTCAGGGGCCTCGCAGACCTTGTCCTTGGCTACTTCTCCTCTTTCAAATGCAAACTAATCATTCAAGTAAAACCTCCAAAAAAGATCTCCTGGCCTGTGTGAAATATTCCAGAGACATGGGACTGGCAGTAAAGGACACACTGGACAGAAACCTTATGATGGAGCATGCATGGCTTTTGCGAATGGGCTGTTGTAGCCAATGGTGCTTCTAGTGGCTGTGCAAGAATTTGAATGTGATGGTTCTTGCTCACTAAATCGTTCCCTGGGGGCCTGAAAAGAAAAAATAATATCCAAAACTGCCAAACATCCTCCCTGGGGTAGCTTTTTCAGGGGAATAATCTAACTCTGTGAAGACTCACGATGTGTTAGACTGAAAAATGTAATGAAGATACACATTCCCAGCCCTCTAAAGCAGACCCCAAATGTAGACAAAGACCAAAATCACAAAATAGTCTCAGATTATAGCCAAATTCTAGATGGATATCAAAATCCAGCAGAGAGATTAATTTTATAAGATAGCAGAGTAAGTCAAGAAATAGGGGTTTTAAGTGAAATTCTTTTTGCCTGACTACCATATCAAGTCCTGAAATAACAAGTCAGTGTCTAACTCCATGGTATCAAATTTCAAACATTTTTTTCTAGGCATAATAAGAGAAGCATGGGGAAAGGGGGCAGGAGGCATATTGTACTGTTATTCAAAGTAGACTCTCAGTGTATTTCTGTACTTCATTCATTCATTTAATTCAATTATTTAACCATGCACAAATATGTATTAACTGTTACATTCCAAGTTCTGTGCAAGTTGCTGGGCTGAAATTGTGAATAAGATAGACAAGACTCCTGTCTTCATGGAGAGGTAGAGGAGAGAGAACAATTGTACTTTGAGCAATAGACATGCTCTAGTTGAGCCAAAGTCCAGGGCCTATCCGCTGACATATTTGGTCAAGGTGGCCAACCTCTGCAGAAACTAAGAACTCTAATCTTGGTTCTGCCTCTTTCACTAACCTAATGTGTGACCTCGAACAAGTCATGAATACTTTCTAGCTCCCAGTTTGGAGACAATGGCATCTGTTTTAATAGGGAACTAAGACCCAAAGAAGATAATAAGAGTTTTATAAAGTGCTGGATAAATAAAATATCCCATTACAAATATAAGCAAAAATACTTGTTAAGAATTAGCTTTCTATTCGTTACCTAATTCAAGTCTAACAAAAATCATCTACTGTCAGAGATGAGAGCCAAAAGAGAGAAGTAGGTGGTGATTGTAACTAAACATTTACATAATGCATCCTGAAGAACATACAATACTCAGCTCTGTACACTCACAAGCTAGAGCATAATAATGTTTTGCACAGAGTTTTCTTTAAATTGTTCACAAACTATGTAAGAAAAAGAAAATGCATCATTCAGTACCTTTCAAAATTAAAGAAAAATAATAGAAATAGGACAAATAGCCCTTTTTAAAGAGGCAAATATGATTTCCTTTAATGAACAAATAAGTTTATTTCAGTCAATAGTCAATGACTGCAGGCAAAGGAGTTAAGGGAATAGTCCATGGGAATTTGGGGTATTTTTCTTTTACTTCCTTTCTCCCCTATCTCTCCACCAAAGGAAAGGAGCCAAGAATGGTGGACTGAGAGTTTCTCTTTCACTCTCCTATAATTCAATAACATATATCTTCCAACTGAAAAGGGGGCAAGTACTTACTCAGCTATGATCCAGAACGGTCAGTTTCAGAGAGGATGGTTAAAAGCAAATAAATATGTAATGGGAAAGCAATTATAGTCATATAGTGGGATTTTTTTTCTACATCTAAAATATAAACGAATCTAAATATTTTAAGTGGCTTTACTTCTAGGTAGAAAATATTTTTAACAGAGAAAATGTGCAAAAAATAATCCACAAGTAGGTCTACTGGGTTCCTTTTGTGGCAATGAGTTCCTAGGGGGTTCTTGTTTTTAGACAGTAAGGACAATGGGTTTAAATCCAAACCCACTGAGGAATCAGAAACTTTCATTGTGGGAACAGTCAGTAAAAAGGATTTTCATTGAATGTTTTAGCACCGGAGGCATCGAGAATACAGTGTAGCTCATCAAGACTGCTTCCCCTGTCTGCAAGTGCTGGCACACACATATGGGAAAGCTCCGACCTGTTTGCAAACAAACAGCTGGACTCCCTCACCTTTGGTGTTGTGAGGCCCACCTTGCCCTACTGCACACTTCCCATAGGGCAGAATATTAGCTTGACATGGGACAATTTATCACCTAGTTACTCTAGGCATGGCAGGGTAGCTACAAGTAAACATTCTAATGTATTCTCACTCCAGGAAAGCATAGACAAGGTAGAAAAAACAAGTCCATTATAAGCTTAAATACTTAATAACTTAGTGGGGTAAAGATTTAATACCAGTTTCTTGCCAGCAGAAGTTAGAGATGGACAGAAGGAGTCCCAGAGAAACAATGAGAAACACACACACACACACACACACACACACACACCCGGAACTTTGCCCATTACAGAATGCAATTCTACAAATTGCAGAAAAGCTGCATAGGAGTAAGTTTTCAGTAAAGAGTGTCAAAAATCAAAAGTATCACTATAAAGGTCCTGTAAAAACATAAGGAAAAGGAAGACGCTGGGCAGTTGGGTAATCTCTGACTTGCAAAAAATGTCTTATAGAAACATCAGCATCAAGAGAAACTACATCTTAACCAAAACCATGTGATGGCTGAACTCTAGGTGCCTTGTAAACAGGATCTTTGCCTTTATTTTTCTCCCAACAGCTGACTACAATTTTGGTGGTTTAAATCAAAGGTGAAGTTTTTTCCTACTGCTGAAACCTATATATTTATATTTTGCATTTCTGAAATCTTTCTGTAGCCACGTAAGGATCTGGTGGGTACGGATCCAAGTAATACTACACATACATACACATACACACACATATTAAACACTGATAGACACTCAAATATTCAGATCTTGGGAAAAGGAACATACTTCCTGATGATATAAAGTATAATCCTTCTTAGGAAGAATTTATCTTTTTTGGTGTATAAATACAATATAGTCTTATCAGATATATTTTTCAGCTGATATCTCAGCTAGACAACTAAGGAAGTTAAGTCTGATTTACCTATGCCAGATTTTAATCTGCTGAATTCACTGGAGTTTACCCCGAGCCCAGCAAAGTGCATGACACATAATAGGCATTAAGTAAATTTTTGTTAAATGAATGAATTAATATAGTAAGACCAATCAGTAATCCCATCATTTAACTGAAGTTTTACCGTAATTATCTGCATGGACTAAAATAATTTCCATGGTAGGATTGCAAGTTATGAGCTCATAAAGATTTACTTAGATTTCACAAATGTGTTTGGATTTCACACTGTCTTCCCAGCAGCAGCCAAACCTCTGCCAATAATTGTATAGTGACGTTTCAAGTCCTCATGTCTTAAGCTAACAAATAAAACCAGAAGGATAATAAGCAAATTTATGAAGTAATATGTGAAGAATAAAGGATTGCCTAAAAGTATTTTCCCTTCACCAATGTGCCGTTGGTGTGATCTGAAATTGCCACCATCAATCTACTTATTGAACTCAAAGCATTCAAAGGCTCTGGTAAAAGGCAAATATGTCACAGCTATCATCTGAATTTTTTTAGGCCTTAACACATGTGGATTAAAATGAAGTTCCATTTAAAGGAATAATTTAAACGTTCCTAGTTTATACAATCATTTCTGTTGACAGCACCTCAGGCCTTCACCTTTTACTCCCCCTCACCCCTCTGTAAACTCCTTTCCAATATTTCTGGGTCCTCAGAGGGTATCTCAGAGCTGCTCTTAAATAAACTTATTCTGGATGGTTCCTGCAATGAACTCAGCTGGGCTCAGCCATCATTCCTGCAAGTTTTCCAGTTCCTAATAGAGCTCTCCAAAAATCGAATCTCTGCAAGGACTATGTCACAGCAAAGAAATCTCACTTCTGTTTTGCTTTGGAGAGATTCTCAAGAACTGTTGCTTAGGTCTCAGAGCTTAGAGTTCTCTCTCTCTCTCTCTCTCCCCTTACCCCCAATTTCCCTTAAAAGTTTAGAGTCCCTCTGCTCTCCACAGAGCTCAGATGTGTCAGAGTAGGGCTGAGATACAACTGTAGGGGGCTGAAACTATGGCGCATGCTGACCCAGCCCACCCCTTGACAGCTAAGGTTCTCTACTGAGCACTCATCCAACCTGGCTCCTTCTTCTCCCAGAACATTCCTCAGTGTTTGTGCAAACGTGCTTCTGGCAAGCATTAGATAAAAATTTGCCAAGTATGCCTGAATTTTAGTCTCATTTGAGACCACTTCCGCATATGGAAAGATGAAGAGATAAATAGTAACACGATATCATCTACAAACATCTTCATGAAAATTCAATTCTGAGAGCTGACCCTACAATGGAAAGCAGATCTCCGAATGACAGGACAAATGTGATTTGACGAGAGGGGCAAAAGTGGAAAGAGATCTACAGGTTAAAAATTGAGAAGCTGGAAGTCCTGCCCAGGGAGACAAGGTCCAGGAGCCAGGTGCCTTAATGGTGAATGGCCATGGGCACCTGAGGATATTGGATGCATGGGCAAGGGACACTTGGGTGCAAGAAGCTGCAATGGGAATAAGGGGACAGCAGAGATAAAATTAGCCATTCTCAGTGCTGCTAAGAATCAGTCTTGGAAACAATTATCTTTTCCATGAAATTCCATATGAAAGATTTATTTTGCAAATTTGTTATTGGTATTCCTTGTAACTGGCTCTATTCCATCTTTAGCCAGTCATAACATCAGTCTATGTGACACCAAACATCCAGTCCATTCAGCCATAATCTAAACTCCAGTTAGCCAGCAGCTGTTTTCTGTACATAACACCACGCAATCAACCAGACTAACTTCATGCCTGGATGGATGGGAATGACCAGATGTTTTAGCATTATGTAAATGATAAGTGCCAAGTGACAACAAGAGTGTTAGCTGCCATTTTACATACAGTCTTAAAATGAGCACTTGCACTTTTCTCATGACTAGGACATTAGCCCAACCAAGATCTCAGCTATGCATACACAAGCACAGGTACACACAGGCACTGAAAATATAGGAACATGTCAGAAGCGGGGGGTGGAATGAGTTAATTCACATAATTTCAACTTATAAAATGTATTGAATGTGCCTGTCAGTTTGTGCTTTGACCTGCCCTGCTCTGCTCCTGCTCTCAGAGAATGACTCTTCCCGGCTCTTTTGCCTTCTGGCTTCAGCATATAGGAGACGCAGCCGGAAGATGGAGGGCGAGAGGAAGGGAATAACTTTCCCTCCCTTCTTCCTATCAAGTCTTCCAACTAGAGAGGGAATAAATAAATAATAAAACTGATTTAGTGCTTGCTTTGGCAGCACATATACCAAAATTGGAACAATACAGAGAAGATTAGCATGCCCACGTGCAAGGATAACATGAAAATTTGTGAAGCATCCTATATGTTTTTTATTATCTGTGTAGCCCATAACATCATGTTGTATACCTTAAATATACACAATTTATTTTTTTAAAAAGTGATTTATTAAAGCCTGCTCCCACTTAAAGTTTCCTCCAGTGATTCTTATGAGACAGAATTCTCAAATCAAATGTTCAGAACACTTTCCAAAATCAGCAAACAATCCTTTCTTTCTGCCTCCACTTTCTATATGTCTGCCAGTAGACTTCTTATTATAAAGTGATTCTATCATTTGTTCTGTTTTTGGAGGTGGGGGAAAACAGCCATTTCTTCAAATGGTCCTCCAAACAGTAATTCAGAGTTGATAGCTTTTCAATTTTAAGTCAAAAGTCATTTCAACAATCTTATTTATAAATTTAACACATTGTTACATCTTTTTTTAAATAAGCTCTTACAATCTTTCCCAAAAACTAGTTTCCTTTTCCTCTTTAATAAAGTACACTTTTCTAAATTACACTTTAATAAATTACAGTCACACGTTCCCTTAGCATTCACAATGATAAGGAAAAAGAAAACAGGAATATCAAGTAAGGAATAGTTAGCTCACTGGATGTAGGAGAAAATAATAACATGAGAGAAAGCAAGTAGAATGAATTCCTTCTATACACACTTGTTGGATACTTCTTCTGTGCCGGCTCTGTGCTGTGTATGACATATATGAGTTCAAAAAAGAAAGCTCCTGCTCTTTGAAGCTCACACCTGTGAGCCAAGAATTGTATGTTATAAAAATATTGTTTCTTTATAGGTAACCTATGTGGTTTGTATTAGGTCATTAAGAATGAAATGTCCGATTTCCTTAAGTACTAAGTTTGACAGTTGATATCTCTGACATTTCACTCTGATACTTCTTGTTTTATTTTTATCGTGAAGGTATATCCTCATTCTTTCAAATGCATGGCTTTTCTTGTGATTATCTTTCTATTTTTTTTGAGAGCAATTTTTGTGAAACCACATATAAGTCAAAAATTCGTGTTATTTTCAAATATGAGTTCCGTCATAGAACCAATGCTGCACAGACAGCTCAAAATATCAATGAAGTGTTTGGGAAGGATGTAGCTAATGAACACACAGTATCTTGATGGTTTGAGAAGTTCTGTTCTGGTGATTTTAATCTTGAAAATGAGCCACGTGGGCAACCTGAGACCAAGGTGGTTAATGATGAGCTGAAAACTGTAGTGGAAGTGAATCCATCTCAACTTCCTCAGGAATTAGCAGCAAGGTTTGATGTCACTATTCCAATAATATTGGACCACTTGAAACAAATCATCAAGGTAAAGAAGCTGGATAGATGGGTTCCGCATGAATTAAATGAGCATCAGAAGAGAAATTGTCTCAAAGCTTGCCTTTCTTTGTTGTCATGACATAAAGGTGAGCCATTTCTACACTGTATTGTTACGTGTGATGAAAAATAGATTGTTTGTGACAATTGCAAGCATTCAGCACAATGGTTGGATAAAGATGAAACACCGAAACAGTCCACAACCAAATATTCATCAAAAAAAGCTAATAGTGTCTGTTTGGTGGTCCAGCTCTGGTATTATCCTCTACAGCTTCACGAAACCTGGTAATCGATTACAGCGGATGTCTACTGCAACTAATTGGACAAAATGATGAGGATGCTTGCGATTAAGCAGCAGAGATTCGTCAATAAAGACAGGCCAATCCTTTTGCAAGACAATCCTCAACCACGTGTCGCATAAACAATGCTGCTTAAATTACAGAGGCTGAACTTGGAAACTGTCTGTCATCCACTGCATTCAACAGACCTTGAACCAACTGACTACCACTTCTTCCAGGCTTTGGACCACTTCTTGAAAGGAAAAATATTCAATTCTCAACAAGCTATGGAAAACGATTTTCTTGATTTCATTGCCACTCGCTCTCCAGGCTTCTTCGCTGCTGGCATAAACAAGCTACCATTAAGATGGCAAAACTGTGTTGATAGTTGAGGCATGTATTTTGATTGTACTGTTTCTTGTTTGAGATATAGTAAACTAAACCTTTGATTCGAAATCGGATATTTCATAGTTAATGACCTAATACACTAGTATGAAAAACACCTAAAAATAAAAGGAACAAAACCATACTCACTTATAATTCTAGCACTGAATCAATAATTATTAACATATTGATGTATATTATTCTAGATTCTTCCCTATATTTGTATATATTAATAATATGAATATGTATGCATATATTTATATTTTTACATAAATTAGATCAGGTTATTCCAATTGTCTGACATTAGCAATATTTTGTGAACATCTTTTCATATTAATAAACATTCTACATAATCATTTGATACATAGATCTTATTGTATGGAATGTATATAAATCTTATTGCTAGACATACAGTGTTTAATGTATTTGAATTATAAATAATATTACAATGTATACCCTGCACATACAGTTTTGTACAAGTTGCTTATAAATATTTAAAGCCCTCGCTCTCCTCCCACTCTTGTTGCTGGGAGAGTGATCCATCTCCACCCAGAAAGAAAACCGAGAATTTATTCCCTGGGAAAGGGTAAAAGATAAAGTCTTGGACTGAGGATTGACTGACATAGTTCAATGTGTGGTACCACACCACAAACATGGGAATTCAGTAACCAAACCATACTAGAGGCTAAATGCTGAGGCTCCTAACTTCTTCCCCTGCCCACCTTCCAGAATGCTGGCAGCCAGACCTTTACCCTCCTGGAAAGAGAATGGAGAAATAATCACTGTGGAATCTGACCAGCCTAAGAAAAAAAGACTTACATACAGTGGCATCAGTATTTTACCAAAAAGAGGCCCACTCAGATCACCCTACAATGATGCTCAATACCCATAAGCCCCTGAAACAGGACACTGATACTAATCACAAGCCAGCAACTGTGGATTACCAGGTAGCTGCGGAAATATTCTAACATGGAAGATGTGATCAAAAAGGGAAGGGGAGAGATTTTAAAAAGAGGAAACAAAGTCTCTGCAGAAAGAGACACTTTTTTAAAAAACTAACATTAATAGCCTCAGAGAAATAAAAACAAGAATAGGATACTACCAAATAGAAACACTCTGAAAGGAAAACAGAGTTCTTGGAAATTGAAAGTGATTACATAATTAGAACTTGATAGAACAACATAATTCACTGGGGAAAGAGTAGTCTTTTCCACAAATGATGCTGAGATAACTAGATAATCACACGCAAAAAAATGAAGTTGGACCCCTATCTCACACCATACACAAAAATTAACTCAAAATGGATCAGGTACCTAAATGTAAAAGATAAAATTATAAAATACTAGAAGAAAATGTAACAGCAAATCTATACCACCTTGGATTAGACAGTGGTTTCTTAGACATGACATCA